>NC_057799.1:538912177-539155968 GCF_018294505.1 Triticum aestivum
GTATTCGAAGTCGTGAGACCTCTGGTTGGCAGTCACCGGTGGTTGGGGGGCGTTCATTGGGCGGTGGGGTGGGGATCCCCGGAGAAAAAGCTCGGCGGGGGGGGGCTAGAGGGATGGCCGGTGCGGCGGCGGACCGGCGGTGGGGAGTGGTTTCGGGGAGGGCGGGCCGGCCGCGGGCGGCGGGGGCTGGCGGTTTGGCCGGTGGTGGCTGGCGGCTCGGGGGGTGGAGTTTGATGATAAACTGGAGGCCCTTGATTTCGTATCCAACGGCTGGAAAATCTAATGACCAGAGATGAAAAAGTCAGTCGACTGACGTGTAGCCTCACCCCGCACGTACACATGCACGCACACAAGACACGCACGCATGCTGGCGTGCAACACTGACACGTACATGCACTCACGAACACACGCACGTACGCACCCATGCATGCAACACTGAAACGTACCCTTGCACGCACGCAACACTCGCATGCCTGCATGCACACAGCACACGACACAAGACACACGCTCAACCTATACGTGCATGCACCCTTTGTTAAGGACATGGATTGTTACGGGTATTAATCAATCTTATCTGTGATAAGCAGAACATTGATGTTTGCAGCGGTCTTTATGAATCACAACGTATCGAACGGGCTATCAACATAGTAGGCTTACCTACATCAAAAAGATGATGTCACACTCAATGAACAATCATCGGTTTATGAAATGCCCGCTTCTGACCGCCCTGGCCCACCAAAGGTTCCTCTTCTGTGCGCTGCCTGGGTTGGGTCACTGACATGCAGGCCATGCACCCAAAGAGCCCACACGTCAGTGGAAGAATGGCGCGGTGTCCTAGGACAGAGTCGAGGGCGCCACTCGCGGCATGCCCGGCTGAACACGCATCCGTGCCGCATTCAAACGCCTCCATGAAACCCGCCCGTGTGGAAGCCGAGAAACCCACTCTGGACACACGTCCGTTCATGACCGGGACGGCGTTAAACGCAACGCCGGCCGAGCTCCTCCCGTCCGCCGTCTATTTAATCTCCTATTTAAACGAGGCCAAACGCCGGCCAAGAATCGCACACCTCCGTCGCTCCCCTATCTCCTCCACCATTTTGTCCACTCTTACAATGGCTTACGAAGAGTAGTTATTCCGCATCCAAGCCGGCTGGGTAGCCCCCCGGATACGAGCTATGCAGCTCACTGATCCACCTCCCTCCCCTCGCCCGAGGGAGCCAGTTGCCGCCCCAAGTCGGCGCGCGGTTCAGCAACTCGCCGCTCCAGGCCAGCTCGACGAGGAGCAGCGCACGGGCATCGTTGCTGCCGTCCATGCCGCCACCTCGTACCGTGTCTCCCGTTTCTGTGGCCGAGACTCCCATGCCGGCGGTCACGCCATGCAAGCAACGACAGAAGCCGGGTGCGCGGAGAGCGACGAGTCGGTGGCCAGCGCCTCCGCGTCCGCCGCCATCATCGAGGAGAAGTAGAACATGGGAGGCCGCCGCCGCTTGGGTCCCATGAAGGCCACTGCGGAGGCGACGCCGGCGTACACAGCAGGTGTCTTGCCGGATCCTTTTGTTGCGAGGACCTTCGTCGACCCCGCATGGGCTCCACGGAAAAGGGGAATGTTAGGATGAACTCGAGCCGGTGCCGGCCATGGCGAAGTAGTGGCCGGTGATGAACTCGAACCGGTGCCGGCCACCATCATCTTTGGCACCAGCCAATGATATCAGTTGGGCAGTGGGGAAGCGAGTTGTCCTTTGCGCTGAAGCATATACCTCCGGGGATCCCGGCAGTCCGGTGATCGTGCTGCCCGACATGAAATATAAGTTTGTCTACGTGTTTGCGTGAATTTCGTCCGGTTGGTTGAGTTGATGTCATAATGTGTGCGGCTATGGTTGGATGGCGTAATTTGCGGGTTGCCAGTCGGTCTGCGGGCGGCTCGGGCGGCGTTGTGGGACAAAAAAACACAACTCGTGCGAGCTCGTCTCCAACGTGCGCGCTGGAGGATGCATGACAGCATGAGCACCCGAGCCATTCCTCGTTCATCGGTGGCAAAGGCACCGGTGGACAAAAGGGTCGCCAATATTTTGGCTACCCCGGGCAAGATCCAAACAGCCCCTCCCAACAGATTCAAATCCCTCGTTCGCCGTGGAATTTTGCCATGTGTTGTTTTCATGGACTAGCAAGATGCCCGTGCATTGCACGGAACATCAAGATGCATTTTTTTACAAACTCCCGCATGCATGCAAGGGATAATCAATGTCCTCATTTGCTAGTACCACGAGGCAAACACCATTAATATTGCATCGATTAGTGTTAGTGGCCTTGTATTTCTGCCAATTGTAATTTTGATAGTGGCCCCTTGTATATAAAAATGGAGGGAGAAAGATGAGAGATAAGGTGAGGAGGAGTGGGGCGTGGTGGTGACTGGTGGTCGGACTGGGCGGAGGCATGGGGATGGACGGCGCATTATGTCTAGGTTTGTATCTCTCTCACACACACCCACGTAGGTGGGGGACGTGCACGAAGAGAAGAGGTGCACGCACGGTGCACGTACTCCCGTCTCTTTCCCAACCACACCCGCGCGGGTACACGGTGGAGCTCATTTCTGTACAAAAAAGGCAGCCCACGTGGTAATTTGGCACATGTACTGGTTGTCCACTTGGTGGAGGGAGGATCGTCTACCACGGGTGAACAAACAAATTGCGACTTGACGCGTTATGTTAAATTAAAAAAAGAGGTAAACCATGTGGGGCCTACCTTAGAGGCAAGGCTCTATACACTGGAGTACTTTTGATGTGTCCCGTCAACTCGCAGAACGAGGAGAAGCTTGCTTAGTACGCCGTCTCCCCCGCCCACGGGCGCAGTGGCTCGCAGGATGAGGTGAAGCTTGCTTACGAGTAGTAGTACTACTACTACTACTACTACTACTGTACGCCTTTACGCCTGCTCCCTCGCCCACGCGCGCGGTGGCTCGCAGCACGAGGAGAAATTTTTACTGCTCCCTCCGTTTACTCCTCGTCCCTACTACATACTTTGGTTAGTGCTCCCTCCATTTACTTATACAAGGCCACTATAAAAAAATACATTTTGCATCTATACAAGGCCACAAATAGTAATCGAGACAAAAGTTACTACTCCCTCCTTTCCAGTTATGGCTCAATTTCAAAATCTCTCCAACCAAGGTAGACGGTGAGTGGTCGAATTAATTTCGTAGTTTGCACAAGTAATTAGTACACTCGTTTTTCTCAAGAAGTTATGTTTACCGAGGCATTAATTAGAACGAATGCATGAATGACCACTAAATTTCCATGAACGTGTACATGCATTGGTTAGTTTCCTCTTGACACTGCTTGAGTCGGGTGATCTAACGCACCTCAAAATCCAACATGTAATGGTACTACTACTAGTACAGTAGAATTGAGACTTATCAAACAGAAAAACGAATGTTTTTTAGATGAGCCCTATAAACCCTAGTGGGTACGTACTCCGTAAAAACAGATTTTTCCAAAACTAAGTTGCTCCCTTTCATGAATTCTGTAGTATACTCCTCCGTCGACGCTCCCTTTCATGAATTCTATACTTCCTGTCGCCGACATGTGGGACATATAGCAACCGGGTCGACGTGTCAAGGACCAAATAACAGTGCAGAACAGCAGGGGGGACGCACCCCACTCGTACCGGCCCAGTAGTAGTAATGAGCAATGAGACGTCAAATCACAATGCCGCACCTTCCCAGATGGGCGAAGCAACCATTATTTCACACTTCGGTTCGCCATCATCTCAAACCACGTAGTATTGCTTCTGCCTCAAGAGGGACACGCGCATCGCCTTGGTGCATCATGACACGTGGGACCGCATGACAGGCCATGCTCCCCCGCCGATTGCTCGGTAAAATCACCTCATTTTTACTATACTTCCTCCGTATCGGTTTACTACATGGCATGCACGTCGTTCTAGGTTGAGAATTTAACTGGCTATATATGTGATGAACAGTACTCTAGCCTTTTAAAAATGTATACTTTTGTACAGTAGTACTATCGATGGATTGCGCCATGGAGCAAAAATTGAAATTAAAAAAAAGTGGTACATATAGAGAGCACTCGTCGCCAAATTATGCATATAGTACTAGTAAAAAAGCTAGTACGTGCTTAATTGGGGTGCTAAATTCTATTAAAGAAATACTAGTAGTATGTACATACTGAAGAGTTAAAGTAACGAGAAGAAACCAACACAGTTCTGCTGGGGGCTCAGCACAACACACCCCTCAAATTAAACTAAGCACACCTGAAATTAAACTATGCAACTAATCCGGTAGACACTGCATTAGAAGTTTAGAACCACATTGAGCAACGACACTGCCACCTTACTCGGAGTCCTCGTCCACGTCCTCGACTTCGTCCTTGTCCCTCTTCCTCTTGGCCGATACTTCTTTGCTTGAACCGCACACTTGGCTGTTGCTCTTCATCCAACCCTTGTAGATATTGAAACAAAGGTAGCCATCCATTGCAGCGTAGTGGATGTGGTCTATATCTAGTACATTCTGCTGCCATGCATGACGATGAAACGTGTAATGAGGTTTCTCCAGTTTACAGTACGAAGGATGAACCATGGCTCCTGCCAGGGTCAGCATTGAAGGCTGACGAGAGGGCACCAGCCGATTCTTCTGGAGGTCGAAGGGGTTGCCTACAACGAGGCCTATCCGACCCAGGACTTCTTTGTCGTTCTTAAAGTCTACAATAACGAATTTCACTATTTTGTCCTTGAGGAAGTTCTTAAAACCCTGGCACTCAACGTCGGCATGGCATATGTGGTAGACCAAGCAAACGTTATGTACGCAAACCTGGATCACGGCGGGCTTCTTCCTCTCTTCGTCCTTTAGATCCTTCTCTCGTCCCAGGACTGTGGTGTACTCAATATCTAGCCCAGCGACCCACTCATCATCTGAGTTCTCGAACATGCGTCTGAAGCAAGAAAGGCATCCTTTCACCGTCGCGGAAGAACGGGTGTAGATGACGTCGAACTCATCGCCGGTGATGGTTCTAACCTTGTACTCACCACCGATCGTGGAGATTTGGGACGCCATGGATTTGGGAGGAGGGTTAGGATTAGTGGAACTGCCGTAATGTGAATGGACGGGACGACTAGGAGCGAACCGCCGTAGTATTGAAGGACGTGCGGGGACGAGTAGGAGCGAACTGCCAGCGTGCGAACGACAGGGTAGTGGCTTTCCATTCTCCCATGATACGGGCTTCCGAGAGCCCTTGGATCTGAGATCGAACGGTTGCATGGCGTGATTCTAGACCTATGGGTGAATATCCTATCCTGGAGGGTTATTCTGCAAATTTTTAGCAACTTAGCATGCGACCGTTTGATCTCAGATCCAAGGGCTGCCAGCAGCCCGTATTGTGGTCGCGCCTACCACGACCGTCGCGTCGCTCGTGCGGTCACGCCCTTGGAGATTTAACACGGTGCGTTAGGCTATCTGATGTTGGCATGTCATACATAGTCATCACTTAGTCACTCATACTACAACAAGGTTTTGGCTATAAGGTTGGCTATAAGTGTATTTATTTATTTTACTTCTCTCTATCTCTTTCTTCGTACTCCCTCCGTCCCATAATATAAGAACGTTTTTGACACTAGTGTAGTGCCAAAAACGTTCTTATATTATGGGACACAGGGAGTACTAGTATTTATTGCATTACCAAGGAGTGACCTCTTCCAATGAAATGGTGTTGCTAAGTTTTCTTCATTTAATTAGCTATAGACTCAAAATTGTCTTTTCACCTAGGTACACGCGCTTAGCACCGTTTCTTCCCTGAGTCACCAAACTAGTCTCTCTCTTCTTGATTAACTTGCCACATCAGACTTTATGCCTATGTGGCAAGCTTAAGCACCTGTAGGAGCAAGTAAGTACAATAGTGCGCTTTACATGGCATTTTTGCATATGTGGAGGAAAGAGAGGCAAGGAAAAAGTGGAGAAGTGGGCTCTCATGCAAGAGCCAGCCTCTACTACATGGTGGAGCATTGGGAGAGGCACCTGTATGGAGGTGGTCAGGAATCGGGAGACTCACACCGGTCGTAGCGCCGCAGTTAAAATGATAATGGCAAGTCAAATCACGGGGCCCCACCTGTCCAGCAGTAACTCGCTGTCAAATCACACAGCCCTACGTTTGCAGCAGCCTACTCCCTCGTCTTCTCGCATCTCTATCGAACCGACTAGGCGGAACTGCCCCGCCTACCGCGCAGGAAAAGCCCCGCCCTCGACTTTTAAATACAACTACATCCGCTTAAGAATCCAATGATTTACTTTTTGTGACATAGTAACTCATATTTAGTTAGTCAAATGGATGACCTAGAACTACGTGCAGGCCCTATAAACCGAGATGCCTAAAAATAAAAAAACTGAGACGGAGAGGGTAGTTCAGCACGTATCTTTTTAGATCAATATAGTCGGGATTCACCAAGGAGCAAAACCAAGTGGTAGGCTGCTCCTGTCATGTTGGCGTAGCAACTCAAGTAGGGTCAGTCCGCACACGAAATGGCGACACACTTAACAGGACCCCTTTGGCCGACATGTGGCTCATCCACCGTCTTGTTCCACGTGCGATGCACCAAATTACAGTTCGGAGCAGCGGTTGGAATTGGAGGCACCCCGGTCGTAGCGCCGTAGTAGTAGGAAATGAGCGATGAGGGGTCAAATCACAAACCCCACCTTTCCCGCATTAAGCTGGACGGACGAAGCAACCATCATTTCACTCTAGGGCGCAAGAGCATAAAGAAAAGAGAAAACAATGATGCGTGCGGCAGCTACCTAGGGCACCCTAGGGTAGAGGTCTCCACTACAGATCCTTTTTTTCTTTGAAAGCGCCTCCACTACAAATCGGCTTCTCCCTCGTCCTCTTGAAGAAAACCGATGATGAGTGCGGCGGTAGGGTTTGTAGGAGTACTACGGCGTGCGGGGCCACGTCGTAGTAAACGGGTTCGAGTCGATGCCTTAAGTATGTGTGGGCCGCTTGGTTTTACGGGAACGAGGCAGCATTTTGGGTTTGGGGACCAGTGGAGATATAGTACGTACAAAAAATTGTGGACGTAGGTTCGACCGAAAGGCAATGATGCATGGGCCCTGCATTTTGATATACCCGGGGCCGCGTGAAATTTGCTACTCTACTCAAAACTAGTAAGGTACACATGTATTGAACGCATGAGATTTCGAAACCAAATTATGAATAAATACACACTATAGCATGTAAAGCTTTGAGTCATATATGCATGATGTAGATGTTCGTTTAGTTCTTATAGTTCATCTCATTCAAAATCAATTAGTTTTATAAAAATGTTAAGATTCATGGGGTTGTGCATTGTAAATCATAAAGTAAAAAACAAATAATGGCAATTCATTTAAAAAAATAATCAATTATGATACAGAAGATTCTAGAACAAAGGAGAAGTGCTTGTGTTTTGAGGTTTGTGCATTATGCTTAAGTTCAACCATGGAGTCTTCTAAATTGTACATGTGGCAGATCTAGTGGAATGTTGATGATATCCAATGGCCAGTAGTGCTCGGATTTGCCTATCTCTGCACTGTCGGGTTAGCTTCATCCAGCGACCATCTTTCAAAGTTATTGGCACACTATATAGTTCTTGTGCCATAGTTGCATGTTTTGGAAAAAAGCTAGTAGTGGGTTGTACTATCTATTTAGGAATAGAAGATGTATACATGGAAGTTGTAGGGAAAGAGATGACATGGAGCATCTCAATTCCTATGAGTAGGGATTGGAAAAGAGATGTCATTTGGTTCACATCATAGGAACTTTTCTATTGAATCTAGAGATGACATGTATCTCAATTCCTATGAGGAGGGATTAGAAAAGAGATGTAATTTGGTTCATATCATAGGAACTTTTCTATTGAATATACGCTAATGTTTATTTTCCTTTGAAATTAAGGGAGTATAGGAATCCATCCATATGAACCAAGTGGCTCTAAAGCTATAGAAATGATATCATGTTTATTTCCTTTGAAATGTGGAGTATATGAATCTATTCCTATGAACCAATTGGCTCTAAAGGAAAAAATCCTATAAAAATCATATCATATAGAGTTCCTATGATATTCCTCGACATTAAAGGATGCTTGAAATTGCTGCGGGTGATACGATGGTCTTTCTTTGTAGACTCCTCACCCATCTTTATAGTTACCTCTCGAAGATGAATGAAATGATATATACATGGTATTCTACATGTGCAATTTGGTACACGAAAACTCGGTAAAAGTTTGCGAGGTTCGAATTTTCAATAAAGCTATATGCACTGCATTTCGGAACGGAGGGAGCATACGGCAGTTGCTAACACTCACGTGGAAGATTTGTGTGTAGCAGGAGTGGCTGTTCTATTAAATGACATGGCAAAACTGACACTGTCGGATGCCGATCTAACGGTTCTTATGGCGTTCGTCAGGAAAAGGCTTGTGGCGAACATTTGTCGGATAGTGATTTACGGACACATGCATTGCATTGATACGTGCCCCCTCTCTCTCACGCACACGCACCCTCACGAGTCACGACTCTCCCGAGTCCTCTCGCAGACTCGCACGTCGCACCCACCGTCTATCTGCAGGTAGACGTCACGCACATATGTGCTCTTCACACCCTACCCTCAGAACTTCTAAAAACAAAAGACGGCGCGCACATTTTATTTTAGCTCACACGTCACACACTTATATTATTACTCTTGCAGCGAACGTTCTTTGGGCATAGTATATTGTACTCTCACGAAGAGAAGCGGTGCACGCACGCACTAGTTCTCTCACACCCACTCGCGGGTACACGTAGGAGCGCATTTTTCTGAAGCTGGTACAACAAAATCACTCCACTATATATAAAAGCAGGAGCCTTAGCGCTTGCTTTACTAGGGTTCCTCTCGTTCACTCTCTCATGCTCTCCAGATCTAAGCAACACATAGGTGGCCCCACTCTCTCTCAGCTCACGGCTGGTCACAAATCCGGCCGGACAACCTCGACCGGGGCAGGGGTGTAGGTGCATCGTTCACGCTGTCATCGGCGGCGAGGGAGGAGACCAACGGCTGCCCGCGCGTCCCGATCGGCGGCCGTGCCGTTCTCTCCGAGAGAGCGCCGGCTCAGGAGGGCCTCCGGCCCCTTCTTCCTCCCTACGGTATTGTGGCCAAGATGCGGCCTCCCGACGCCGTCTTTGCCACATGCCGGCGACCCTCAGGTATATATTCCTTCAAAACCTGCCTTGCTCTACTGCCCCAGCTCCCTTCGTGTGGATCCTTTTCTACTTCCGTCCACTGTTCCAAAGCCACCTAGACTTCTACTATTATTAGAAGTAAAGCTAGTTCATACAGTCGACTCAAAGCGTTGGTTCAAACAGGGAAGAAAGTGGGAAAGCTATAGCATGAATCTAGGACTTGGTTCTAAGAGGAAACGGGGGAAAGTAGTAATATCTGTCACTGTTTAAATAACCGTATTTCGTATTTGCGCAAACAGGCATGTCTGTCTCCATATCGTTTCGGGATGTCTGTCTCCGTATCATTTCTATCCATGCAATCAAAATCACACACCTCAGTTTTAGTACAACTGCGCAAAATGAGATGGCTATCCCTCGTTGTCGTCGTCTAACCTCCTGTCTTCAAGGTATCCCTACATTGGTAGTAACTAAGGTAGAATGACCAACGCAATCTAAAAGAAGCTGATTCGTACGTTTTACTTCCTGATTGCAGTGCAGGGACGAGCGAAAACAACTGCATCCTAGTCCGGAATGCACTTTCTACCAGTTCATCCATGGACCGAGGACTAGCTGGCACGGCTGCACGGCGGTTTTTTGGACAGGTGCGCGGACAAGAGGCATTGTGATCTGCTTATTTCTGCAAATAGCGGTGCTTAAATTTAGTGGAATGCACAAGCATTTCAGCTGGTCAGTACACTGCATGGTTCAGTTCAGCATTCCAGCTGAGACCACAATTATAATTGGTTATTCTGGAATGAGAGAACCTAACCCTGGATGGTGGCAACAAGAAAAAACCAGAGTGAACTCCAGGAAATTTAAGCCTGTCGGGAGGCCCTTTGCTCAGAGAAGCCTTGCTTGTTTTTTCCTGATTTGTAAACCTTCTCACAACTTTGTCTTTTGCTGTGAACTAGTATATGTTTGTTATGTTCTATGAATCATTGAGATGTATAAAATTGCTTAACTTATGCTTTTCAAGTTTTTTATGAAGACGAGTTTAATGTGAGTGTTCCACATGAGCGTTGGACTAGCGTGTGAACGGTTGGAATTTATTACATTGTGGCCTCAATTAACTGCATGAACCACTGTAACAAGATACATAGTTGCTTATATGTCAGACAGGAGATTGTTGATTGTTAGCTGGTCGATAGCCTAGTGTTGAAACGACCTGAGCCAATGTGCCGTGTTTTGCACAACTGCTTACAAGTGGGGTAGCACCAACAGTGTTTACAAGTACTTATGTATACGTCGGCGCACGGTTCTCGAACGAGTGCTCTATTTCATCAAAACACACACTGCTCGTATGATAAACCGTGACAACTTATGTCTTACCATGCCATATTCATGAAAAAACTAGTGAGGACGCATCTGTTTCGGCAACAATTACGATGGTTCTCACATGATTCATGGGCACACAAAAGTAGCAGCAGTTCCCATAGACGGATTCAAACAGAGTACTAGCCCAGAGGGGTCGATAACAAGCAAGGTTCGGATAATTAGACACAATCCAAACTACTATTAAACACTAGCTGGGGCAACTATTTCATGCCTCGGTCTAATTTGGGCTGGACACAAGACGGACCTTGCCATGAACATCATCGAGGGCGTCCCGCAGCAGCTCAATCCTGTGAACCTTCATGAAGATAACCTTGTGGCCTTGCCACTGATAAACTTGTTTGTGGAGGCATGCCACATCATCTTCCTGCGTAAGCTTGACAAGAACAGTATGCCTCACAAACGAAGGAGTAGCTTTGAACTTCTTATGCTTCAGTACACCCTGGACAACCCGCCTGACAACAGTGAGGCTGGAATACAACTCTTCATTGGTATAACCGCAAATGGCTTCTAGGATCCAACAGCCTAAGAACTCTGTTTTCCCAGTGCGTATATTCAGGTCGTCCGCCTCATAGCGAGTGACATGTACAACCACACAATCCTTGTCTGCATCAGGGCTCTAATTGAAACAGAAACAAATTCTGAATTACTTTTCAATATAAGAAACACAAGTTATTTAAACCACTATGTATAGCATGGCATCGAAGCTAATAAAATTTTGCATTATTAATCACCACATACTTCCTTTTCTAAAAAAATCACCACATACTTAGATGAAAAACCACAATCGAGATCGGCAAAGAAGGAAATCACCTTGGGCAGCTCAGCAGGGGGGCACACATCCTCGAAGGGGGAAAACTGCTCCTGCAGTGCCACAGGGGCTGTAACCTCAAACGGGGCGTTGACCATCTCAGTAGTGGCCGTGAGCGTATCTGGGGTCGGCTCGGTGGTTGCCTCCATCTTCTTGGAGCTCTCTGTCTTGTGGGGATCAGCCTCCCGCGTCTGCTCCAATATCGGCAGATCTTTGCCTGGTTCTCCTTGGTCCATCATGAAACTGACGAATACTAGGAGACCACTGAAAGGAAAACACAATCGCAATGACAATGAAACAAAAAAGAGAGTGAGGATCGGTTACTGCTTTGCAAAAGTTCTTTTTTTTCTCTAAACGAAAATATACCAACATCACGGATCCGCTTACCTTCCCTTCGTTCGGAGAGAAGAACAGTGGCAGATGCGAGTGTTTCCTTTCTTGAAGACGGTGAGGGAGAAGGGGATTCAGCGAAGAGTGAAATGATGGTTGCTTCGTCCATCAAACTTAGCCTGCGGGGAGGTGGGGTTTTGTGATACGACGGCTCGTTACTGCCGCGCTACGACCGGGGTGACTCTCCGCCTGCATACTGCCTTCTAATTTGGTGGATGGCATTTGGGCCCGCGCACTGCATGGCCCGCATGTCGGTGAACAAAAGTATAACGGCATTCAGTAGAGGGAGACATTTCAATTACCTAGGAGGAGCCAGAAGCGGTAGAGTGTCTCCACTGTACTAGTAGTAATTGTTTTTCTGGGTAGCTGTAGAGTGTCTCCACTGTACTAGTAGTAATTGTTTCTCTGGGCCCAAGACAAAACAGCCCATCCACACTAGTAAATAGTAAAATCAATTCAAAAGCCCATATATTTACTGAATGAGAGGCGCTACCCACACCCAGCACACACACCCCCCCCCAAACCTGGGTGCTCTTCTTCCTCCTCGCTCCCACCCACCTCAAGTTAGCTCGCTCCACTCGTACCCCCAAATTCCTCACCTCACTCCTACAGAAAACCCCAGCTCCCCTTCTTCCTCACTCCTACAGAAAACCCCCAGCTCCCCTTCTTCTTCGCTCGCACTACAACTAGGCTCGTCATTCGTTACTCTACTCAAATCCGTGAGCGTGACGCGACACCCTCGAGGAAAATGGAGTCGGCTGACCCCAGCGCCAAGAAGATGAGGCTCCCGCCAGCGGCGACGCCTGTTGTAGATCCCGCACCCGGCAGCGCGGGGAGAAGCGGCGACCCCGCCCCCACCGGATGCCAGGAACCCGTAGAATCTCGGGTGGACCGCATCAGCGATCTCCCGGACGCCGTCCTTGGGGAGATCATCTCGCTTCTCCCCACCAAGGATTGTTGCCGCACCCAAGTCCTCTCAATTCGGTGGCGCCCTCTATGGCGCGCCGTGCCCCTTAATATCGACTGTCGTCAGCTATCTCTCTTCCATGATTTTGAAATCCCCAGAGCCATCATCTCCTCCCACCAGGGCTCCGTTCTAAGCCTTTGCATCCCGTCATGCTACCTAAGCAAGCATACCATGCCCTGCACGGTGGACGCCTGGCTGAAATCCCCTGAATTCACAGAACTACAGCTGCTTGAGTTCTACTATTCCCCTGGAAATCACATACCACATACCGAACGCCATGAACTTGTGCCCTCAGCACCGATGTCCATCTCGCGGTTTTCGTCCTCTCTCCACACCGCCACCTTTGCGATGTGCTACCTACCAGACAATCTGGTACTAAACCTTCGACTCCCATTTCTCAAGAAACTTTCACTTGTGCGGGTTCGTATATCGGAGGCCTCATTGCACAGCATCATCCACTCCAGTTGCCCTGCGCTGGAGTGCTTGGTGCTTGTTTTCACAGTTAGAATCGGTTGTCTCCAAATAAAGTCGCCTAACCTTGTAAGAATTGGAATTTCTTTTGACGGAAGGCAGCTCATCATCCAAGATGCCCCTTCACTTCAAAGGTTGATCCTTGATTCTAGTTATTCACCGTTGCAAATAACCGTCCTCTCTGTGCCTAAACTGGAGACCTTGGGTGTAATACATGATCTCTGTGCTCATTTCAATATGGTGTTTGGCTCCACAGTTCTTCAGGTACTTTATATTATCATCTACACTTGTAACCATAAGCTGCATTTTAAATTTCTGCGCATAATTTATATATCATCTTGGAGTACACATTTTGTACTAATATTATGTTCTATGCTCAATGAAGAGTTTCTCCATGGATGGCCTATCAATGGTGCTGGATTCTGTCAAGATCTTATATATCCAAATGAATAGTTTTGATCTGAACAAGATTATTGGCTTGCTGCAATGCTTTCCATGTCTGGAGAAGTTGTATATAAAGGTGATAATTTCACGCACATTGGAAGCCCGCATATAGTGTACTAGAATTAACCGTTCAGCTGTTGCTCTTTCGACACTCTTCTTTTAGACCTTAACTGTTTTCAATCTTCATGTCTATTTAGGCAACAGGACGGGGTAAGAAAGTTATAACCAATCGGTGGATTCGTAAGCATCAGGATTTTCTCACTTCTCATGAGATTCGATTGAAGACAATAACGCTAGAACGATATGTAGCCAACCGTGCAAACACAAGATTTGTCACATTCTTCCTGCTGAATGTGAGGTTACTATTGTCCATCAGCCTTAAGTTTATCAGCAGCATGGTATTGATGGATGGGTATGTCGAAGAGCAAAAAAAGGAGTTTCAGGTGGGCAAAAGAGCTTCTGAACGTGCCAGGCTTCTATTTACAACATATTGTGGTCATAATCCAGTAAATTTTACGACCCAGGATGTTCATTCCATGGACCTGACCGATCCATTTGACTGTGACTGCCGAAAACAGTGCTGGAGTTAGATGTTGTTGCCCTTTTCAATCTGGTTTTTTTTGTGAACCTGATGAACAATTAACCCTCGTGCTTTTGTACAGTTTGTAAGCTGGAGTTAGATGTTCCCGCCCTTTTCAACTCGGCTGTGACTGTCATATTTTCTTTGAAACAAGCCAAATGGCTTGCCATTCGTTTAATTTAGAGTGAAATATTGTAACAAATCCCAACCAAGGGAAATAACATCACTCTCGCCGGCTGCTTGAGCTCACTGTGCATTACAGAAGCCAAGTGATTAGCCCCCACACCAGCACCCACAAACTTATTTCGAACTAGCACATCAAATGGGCTGTAAATTTTCATAGGAAAGGCTGCATGACCGTGACAGATTTGGATTCTGACATTTGGGACCCGCGAGGAAATAGCCTATCCTAGGTGGTGTCGACTTACTAGCCAGTCAACAAACGATTCTGCCTACCAGCCGTTGGATTGACATCCAACATCTGTCGTGTATCTTCTATCTCTTGTCTTCTTCTTCCTCCAGCCGCCCAAACCAAACCACCCCGTCGGCTCCGCCTGCTCCCGCCTCCCATGGCTGGTTGCGCCTCCGCTGCCCTACCGTACGTACCCTCCAACGTTGGCCAGTCCCTCCCTCTATTCCCCCACACGTCCTGTTATTCTCCGGCGACGTCAGCCCCAACACACACCCGCGCCCGAACCAGTCAACCCTCGTACTCCACTCCGCCTGCGACTGGACCGGCGCATCTTCAACGGCTCCTGTTCGTTCCGTCCGAGGCCTCGCCATCGTCCTCCGCCTTGCGGCCTTGGTTCGCTCGCCGTGCGCGGTGCGCCTCCCTCTTGCATTGTCAACGTCGTCAACAACCGAGAGGAACAAGGAGATGACTGTACGTGGAGAGGATGACAGTAGGGACCCACCAGCGTCATGGCAGTATGCAAGCAAGTGCCTCTATAGTACAAGCCCAAAAATATGGTTCCTCCTAATGGTTGGACATCTGGGGCTCACGCCATTGTCAACGTAGTCAATAAACGAGAGAATTACACTACGAGCGGCTGACACCAGGGACCCAGCAAGTCGCGCAGTTTTTTTAGGAACAAGCAATTGTTATTTATACTAGTTTTAGCGACGGATCAGGGTAACAACAGGGTTGTGCGGGGGCCGTGGCCCGTCTAGCCAGGGTTTTATTTATGTTTACCACATCATGAGCCCAGTTGTGTTTTTTTCTTGCTGAAAATGGCTAGCCCAGTTCTTTTTTTTAAGAAATACCCAAACAAGGCCTACTTGCTTTATCGGCCCTGCTGGGCTGCAAATCTTTCAAGACGAGGGGAGTTTCATTCGGTTTGCCCAGAAATGGGCTGTACATTTTTAAAACACATCAAACCGGGAATTAGTTTCAATTTTTTTCATAAGAAGATCTTAAATTCCATTGATTTTTATGCGTGGACAATTATTTGGATTTTATATTTATATAAATTATTTTTCAAAATAGTTTGAATGTGAATCGATATTTCTGGATTAAAAACAGTTGACCGCACCGAAATATGCAAAGTTTCATATACTTTTTAACCGTGGCCACAATATGGGGTGTAATGCTAACAAAAAGAAGATGGGCTCCAAAAAATTCTTAAGAATTAGCAAATGGGCTGTACATTATTAGAAATAATGGCAGATGGGTTGTATGCTGTTTTCCACAGATTTGAGGCTGACTTGTGCGCCTACTACAGGTTGACGCGTATGCTTTCATAAAAAAAGGTTGACGCACACGCAACGCCCAGTCAACTTAGTCAACACACAAGAGCAGTGACTGTTGGATGTCCATCCAATGGCTGTCGTGCTTCTTCAATCTCTGCTCTTCATGCTCCAGCCGCTCAAACAAGCGCCGGCGGGACTGCCTGCTCCCTCCTCCTGCGGCCGGCTATGCTGCTGCGCAGGCCTCACGGCCCCATCGTACTCCCATCGCTGGCCTAGCCATCCCTCTACTCACCCACACATGCTGTTATTCTCCGGCGATGGCAGACGAACCAGTAAACCCTCGTACTCCTCCACGTGGGAAACAACTGCCGAGTATTCCCTGGCTCCGTGTCGTTCCCTTCCTAGGCCTCGCCGTCGTCCACCGCCCTGGTGCTCTCGGCGCGGCCTGGTCAACGTGGTCAATGAACGACATCCATCGGAAGTGGACTGTACGTGGAGAGGCTGACAGCTGGGTCCACGGCCGCACGCAAGGAAATGCCTCCTTATTACGCGCAAAATAATGATTCCTCCACCTGACAGCTAGGACCCACAGGAAGGGCCTCTGTATTTCGCGAAAAAAATGTTCCCCCGCTGACAGGTCGGACCCACCAGCTATATCTTCGCACGCAAGGAAGTGCCTCCTTATTACACCCAAAAAAATGAATACCCCCTGCTAGCTGGGACCCACCATATTGTTGGGCTAACTTGTGGGCCTACTAAGTTGACGGGGACGGAGGGCTTTGTCAACTTAGTCAATACTCCAGTGACCGTATGATGTCCATCCAACGGCCATAGTGCTTCAACCTCTGGTCTTCTTGCTCCAGCCGCCCAAAGCAGCGCCGGTCGTGCCGCCTGCTCCTGCCTCCCGTGGCCGGCTGTGCTACCGCGGAGGCCTCACCGCCCCCATACTACTCCCACCACTGGCCAGGCCATCCCTCCACTCACCCACACCCCCAATTATTCTGCGGCGACGGCAGCCTCACACCGCAGCCGAACCAGTGAACGCTCGTACTCGTCTCCGCGTGGGCATCCACTGTCGCGTCTTGCTCAGCTCCGCGTCGTCCCCTTCCTAGGCCTCGCCGTCATCCACCGCCGTGGTGCTCTCGGCGCGGCATTGTCAATGTGGTCAACGACCGACTTCCATCGGAAGAGTACTGTACGTGGAGAGGCTGACAGCTGGGTCCACGGCAGCCGCAAGGAAGTGCCTCCTTATTACACGGAAAATAATTATTCCTCCACCTGACAGCGGGGACCCACCGGACGAGCCACCACTATTTTGCGAAAAAAATCGTTTCCCCCTGACTGCTGGGACCCACCGGACGGGCCACCGTATTTCGCGAAAAAAACGTTCCCCTCGCTGTCAGCTCGGACCCACCGGAAGTGCCTCCTTATTACGCACAAAAAAATGAATACTCCCCCGGCTAGCTAGGACCCACCTTGGTGGGAGGCTGACTTGTGGGCCTACTAAGTTGACGGGGATGAAGGGCTTTGTCAACTTAGTCAATATGAACGATTCTAGCTCCAGTGACCGTATGATGTCCATCCAACGGCCATAGTGCTTCTTCAACCTCTGGTCTTCTTGCTCCAGCCGCCCAAAGCAGCGCCAGTCGTGCCGCATGCTCCTGCCTCCCGTGGCCGGCTGTGCTGCCGTAGAGGCCTCACCGCCCCCTACTATTCCCACCGCTGGCCAGGCCCTGCGGCGACGGCAGCCTCACACCGCAGCCGAACCAGTGAACCCTCGTACTCCTCTCCGCGCAGGCTTCCACTGCCGCGTCTTCCCCGGCTCCGCGTCGTCCCCTTCCTAGGCCTCGCCGTCGTCCACCACCGTGGTGGTCTCCGCGCGGCGTGGTCAACGTTGTCAAGGAACGACTTCCATCGGAAGAGTACTGTACGTGGAGAGGCTGACAGCTGGGTCCACGGCCACAGCCCAGTTTTTTTGTGATTTGCCAAGTAAGTCGCTTTGTCAGGCCTGTTGGGCTGCAAATCTTTCAAGGCGAGGAGAGCTTTCATTCGGCTGGCCGAGAAAATGGCCCATCAGTAATGAGAAATGGGTTGTACATTTTTAAAACACATCAAACCGGCAATTAGTTTCAAATATCTTTTTTTTCATTTCAAGATTTTAAATTACATTAATTTTTATGCGTGGAGAATTTGTAGGATTTTATATTGATATACATTTATTTTTAAAATTAGTTTGAATGTGAGTCGAAATTTCAGGATTAAAAACAGTTCGGACCGCACCGAAATATGCAAAATTTCGTATAATTTTTTAACCGTGGCCATAATATGGGCTGTAATGCTAACAAAAAGAATATGGGCTCCAAAAAAACCTTAAGAATTAGCAAATGGGTTGTAAATTATTAGAAATAATGGCAGATGGGTTGTATGCTGTTTTCCACAGATTTTAGGCTTTTCTAAAAAAAAGGTTGACGCACAAGCACTGACTGTTGGATGTCCATCCAACGGCCGTCGTGCTTCTTCAATATCTGCTCTTCCTGCTCCAGCCGCTCAAACAAGCGCCGGCGGGACTGCCTGCTCCCTCCTCCCCGCGGCCGGCTGTGCTGCCGCGCAGGCCTCACCGCCCCACCGTACTCCCATCGCTGGCCTAGCCATCCCTCTACTCACCCACACCTGTTGTTATTCTCCGGCGATGGCAGACGAACCAGTAAACCCTCATACAGTCGAACTCCCCTCCGCGTGGGAAACAACTGCCGAGTCTTCCCTGCCTCCGTGTCGTCCCCTTCCTAGGCCTCGCCGTCGTCCACCGCCGTGGTGCTCTCGGCGCGGCGTGGTCAATGTGGTCAACGACCGACTTCCATCGGAAGAGTACTGTGTGTGGAGACGCTGACAGCTGGGTCCACGGCCGCAGCAAGGAAGTGCCTCCTTATTACGCACAAAATAATTATTCCTCCACCTGACAGCGGGGACCCACCAGACGGGCCACCGTATTTCGCGAAAAACATTTCCCCCTGACTGCTGGGACCCACCAGATACACCTTGGCACGCAAGGAAGTGTGTCCGGGCAAAAAACAAAACGGTTCGCCCCCCAGACTGCTGGGACCCACCAGCTACATCTTCGCACGCAAGGAAGTGCCTGACATTCACAGTCGGGACCCACCTGGTCGAAGCGTACGTAGCGTTGTCATTCTGGTCGCGAACGTGTACGTATATATATACTGGTCGATGTAGAGGCGCGCACGTGTCGTAGTAGAGGCGCGCACATAGCATGTACACGTACGTACAGCGGCCAGGGTGCAAGAAAGAAAATACAGCCACGTATGTGTACATACGGGCGGGGTCTTGAACGCCTACTCGCGCATACGTACGGTGAGGGCTCATTGACACGGCTGGGTCGGAACGGAGAAACAGCGTCGTCGTCGTGTTCATGGGGAGGCAACGGAATGCGACGTGTTCATGGGGAGGCAACGGAATGTGTCGTGTTCATGGGGAGCCAACGGAACGCGTGGGAGCCAACCGGCTGGGCCGGAACGGAATGCGTGGTCGTGTTCATCGGGAGGGCTTGGACGGAACAGGCGATGGAAACGAGGCCTGGCGTACCGCAGAACGGAGGAAACGGCCTTGTGTTCGACCGGCCACATTCGAAACGGGATCCTGTTCATCGGGAGGGGTGTGGCGTACCGCAAAACGGACGAAACGGACCTCCTACGGTCGAAACGGGGTCCTGTTGATCGGGAGGGGTGTGGCGTACCGCAAAACGGACGAAACGGACCTCCTACGGTCGAAACGGGGGTCCTGTTGATCGGGAGGGGTGTGGCGTACCGCAAAACGGACGAAACGGACCTCCTACGGTCGAAACGGGGGTCCTGTTCATCGGGAGGGGTGTGGCGTACCGCAAAACGGGACTCCACGGGATACTGTTCATCTCCACCGTCGACCTCCTCTAGCCTCCACGGGCTACCGTCGACCTCCTCCAGCCTCCACGGGCTCCTGTTCATCCAGCCTCCACCGCGCGCTACTCCACCGGCTACTGTTCAACCACCCCTCCACGGGCACCCCTCCACCGTCTACTGTTCATCCAGCCCTCCACACCACGGGGTCCTGTTCAACCACCCCTCCACGGGCACCCCTCCACCGTCTACTGTTCATCCAGCCCTCCACACCATGGGGTCCTGTTCATCCAGAGGCAACGCCACCGCTCACTGTTCATCCAACCCCCCCCCCCCCCCCCCCGCAACGCTTACTGTTCATCCCAGAGGCAGCATCGATCGGCTTCACTTAGCAGCAGTAGCGAAGGAATCGCTCGATCGGGTTCAGTTAACAGCCATCGATCGATCGCTCGGGTTCAGTAACGCGTAGCCTGCAGTGCAATCGCTCGGGTTCAGTTAGAGCCCAACGCCTCCTCGGGATCAGTTAGAGCCAACGCCTCGCACACACACGCGTACGTGTACGAGTGAAACGCGCATCGCTCGGCCCCCGACCTCCCACCGTAACCGGGAACTCCCCGAAATTTTCCTCGCCCTCGCTTCTACCACGGTTTTTTTCGTCATGGACGGCCCAAAGAATGTCATGCAGCTGCGTCTCTGGCCCACCCAGGACGAAAAGCCCATTTTCTGTCATGATTTTTTGTCATAGAAGTAGGAGCCCACCACATCTATGACGATACCGGGTTTTTTCACAATTATCGTCATAGAAGTGTCATATGTATGACAGAAAAAAAATTCGTTCGGCCCAAAATTTCACGGATGTGTCTTTTTTTGTAGTGGAGGGAGGGGGAGGCCGGCCGGCCTCTCTAGGCGCGCCAAGGGGGGAGGAGTCTGATAATCCCCAAGTGCAAGGAATGATCGTAGCAATTTCCAAAGGTGGAAGTGATAAGTATGGAGTGTCGAACCCACAAGGAGCTAAAGGTAAGATCAATATTCTCTCAAGCCCTATCTGCCACTGATACGACTCTACGTACACCGAACGTTTGCTTCCAACTAGCAACGAGAAATAAAACTATGTTGTGGGTATGAAGAGGATAACTTTGTATGATATCGGAGAGCTAAAATATAAAAGTAGGTGATGTTATCATAAATTTGGAATATAATACTAAATATTATAAATAGCGAGTGTGGAATAATGGTGGATCGGTGTGCGGAATTGTCCTAGGCAATTGTTAACAAGACCGGTGATCACTATTGCAGTTTCATATGAGGGAGAGGCATAAGCTAACATACTTTCTCTACTTGGATCATATGCACTTATGATTGGAACTCTAGCAAGCATCCGCAACTACTAAAGATCATTAAGGTAAAACCCAACCATAGCATTAAAGCATCAAGTCCTCTTTATTCCCATACGCAACAATCCCTCTTACTCGGGTTTGTGTTTCAGTCACTCACCAACCCACTATAAGCGAATCATGAACGTATTGCAACACCCTACAGCGGGAATCCCTCACGCTTGCGCGACACGGAGGGCACCATAGGACAGCACCAAAATAAAACATACAACTCATACCAATCTAGATCATCAATCAACCCAAAGACAAAAGATATCTACTCAAAACATCTTAGGAGGGCAACACATCATTGGATCATAATATGTGGCATAAAGCACCATGTTCAAGTAGGGATTACAGCGGGGTGCGGGAGAGTGGACCGCGTAAAAGAGATGAGGATGGTGATGATGATGCTGATGTTGATGAAGACGATCACCGTGGTGATGATTCCCCTCCCGATGGCACTCCGGTGCCACCAAGAGAGAGGAGGAGAGGTTCTCCCCCTTGTGCTTCCTCCTCCATGGCCTCCACCCTCTGGTCCTTGGCCTTCATGATGATGATGGCCCCTCCAGGATACTCCTCCATGGCCACCGGTGATGATGGCCCCCTCCGGCAGGGTGCCTAGATTGATTTCTCGTGGCTACAGAGGCTTGTGGCGGCGGAACTTCCGATCTAGGTTTCTTTCTGGAAGTTTGGGTATATATGAGAGGTGTTGGCGTTGATTTCACGTCAGGGGGGTTTTCGGGCTGTCCACAAGGCAGGGGGCGCACCCCCCACCCTCGTGGGCAGCCCGGGACTCTTCTGGCCTACTTCCGGTACTCCGTGGGCTTCTTCTAGTCCAAAAATGATCTCCGTCAAGTTGCACGTCAATTGGACTCCGTTTGGTTTTCCTTTTCTGCGATACTCTAAAACAAGGAGAAAACAGAAACTGGCACTGGGCTCTAGGTTAATAGGTTAGTCCCAAAAATCATATAAAAGTGTATAATAAAGCCCACTAAACATCCAAGATAGATAATATAACAGCATGAATACTTCGTAAATTATAGATACGTTGGAGACGTATCAGCATCCCCAAGCTTAATTCCTGCTCGTCCTCGAGTAGGTAAATGATAAAAGAAATAATTTATGAAGTTTGAATGATAGCAAGTGCTTAAGTTTGATCAATGATAATTCTAATCACTTTTTCTAGCATCATTATATGTCATAACAATAGCTCATCTCATAAAACTTTTCATGATCAAGTAACAAGCAATTCACGTGTTAAAGTATAGATCGTAAACTTTCTTGAAAACTAACAAACAATATTCTCAGTCATCAAACAATTGCAATTCATCTTATTTTCAAGAAGAGTCTATGTCAAAGCTTTGATTTAGCAAACTCCACATACTCAACTATCATTTAGTCTTTCACAACTACTAACACTCACGCGATATTTATGGGTTCAAAGTTTTAATCAGACACAGAGAAAGATAGGGGCTTATAGATTCGCCTCCCAACCTTTTACCTCAAGGGTAATGTCAACAGTAATAGTTCATGATGCCTTACATGCAATTGGATATATATATATATATCAGAACATATCCAACACAATGTGCTTGCCAAAGGATAAAATGTAAAAAGAAAAGGTGAAAAATCACCATGACTCTTGCATAAGGGTAAGAGATAAAAGTAAAAGATAGGCCCTTCGCAGAGGGAAGCAGAGGTTGCCATGCGCTTCAGGGTTGGATGCACAAAATCTTAATGTGAAAGAACGTCACTTTATATTGCCACTTGTGATATGAACCTTTATTATGCAGTCCGTCGCTTTTATTTCTTCCACATCACAAGATCGTATAAAGCTTATTTCCTCCACACTAGTCAATCATACATATTTAGAGGGAAATTTTTATTGCTTGCACCGATGACAACTTACTTGAAGGATCTTACTCAATCCATAGGTAGGTATGGTGGACTCTCATGGCAAAACTTGGTTTAAGGATATTTGGAAGCACAAGTAGTATCTCTACTTAGTACAAAGAATTTGGCTATCATGAGGGGGAAAGGCAAGCTCAACGTGTTGGGCGATCCATGACAATATACTTTATTTCAGATATAAGAAAACATAACCCATTACGTTGTCTTCCTTGTCCAACATCAACCTTTTAGCATGTCATATTTTAATGAGTGCTCACAATTACAAAAGATGTCCAAGATAGTATATTTATATGTGAAATCCCTCTCCCTTCAATATTCTTTCATGAATTGTTCAAGTGACCAATTCTATGTTTGCTAACTTTCAATACGTTTACTACCTATACTTATTATGTGTGAAGTCATTACTCCCCATGTTATAAGCATATGAAACATATATAAATTCAGATTGATGACATTCAATTTATTCAACCATTTACTCATAGGATGTACGTGAAGCACATGAGTAAATGACAAACTACTACAAAAGATATGAGTGAAGAACACTGAGTAGTCAAATAATTAACTAGCCATGGGAGGATTCTCTTTTCATTCAATATTTCAGACCCAATTATTTTATTCAAACAACAAGTAAAATTGAAAATACGCTCCAAGCAAAACACATATCATGTGACGAATAAAAATATAGCCCCGAGTAAAGTATGCCGATAGTTTTGAAGACGAAAGAGGGGATGCCTTCCGGGGCATCCCCAAGCTTAGGCGCTTGAGTCTTCCTTGAATATTACCTTGGGGTGCCTTGGGCATCCCCAAGCTTAGGGTCTTTTCACTCCTTATTCTCCTCATATCGATATATCACCCAAAGCTTGAAAACTTCAATCACACAAAACTTAACGTAACTTCGTGAGATAGGTTAGTATGATAAAGAGCAAACCATTCACTTCGGTACTGTCTAAGACAAGGTTCATAATTGTTCCCACACAATGTCTACTGTACCATATCATTTCTACAATTTATATTGAGAAATATAAGTCATAGATACTAGAAAACAAGCAAACTATGCAATGAAAACAGAATCTGTCAGAAACTAAACAGTCTGTAATGATCTGAACATAAACCATACTTCTGCTACTCCAAAAATTATGAAATAAATTGGTGGACGTGAGGAATTTTTATATTAATCTTCTGCAAAAATAATCAACTCAAAAGCACTCTTCTGTAAAAAATGACAGCTAATCTCGTGAGCGCGAAGTTTCTGTTTTTTACAGCAAGATCACATTAACTTTCTCCCAAGTCTTCCCAAAGGTCTTACTTGGCACTTTATTGAAACAAAAGCTATAAAACATGATTAATACAGTAGCTTAATCATGTAAACACACAAAAATAGTAAGGGTAAATATTGGGTTGTCTCCCAACAAGCGCTTTTCTTTAATGCCTTTTAGCTAGGCATGATGATTTCAATGATGCTCACATAATAGACAAGAATCGAAACACAAAGAGAGCATCTTGAAGAATATGACTAGCACATTTAAATATAACCCACTTCCTATGCCTAGGGATTTTGTGAGCACACAAATTATGGGAACAAGAATCAACTAGCATAGGAAGGCAAAACAAATATAACTTCAAAACTTTAAGCACATATAGAGGAAACTTGATATTATTGCAACTCCTACAAGCATGTATTCCTCCCTCATAATAATTTTCAGTAGCATCATGGATAGCAAATTTGTTCTCATACTCAATTGGAACCTCTTCCGAAATAGTGGAATCATTACTAACTAAAGTTGACACTCTTCCAAATCCACTTTCATAAATATCACACTAAGATTCAACATCCTCCAAAATAGTGGGATCACTAATTCCTAAAGTTGACACTCTTTCAAACCCACTTTAAATGATAGTATTATTCATACTCCAAAAGATATAAGTGAAGTTCATGGAGCATTCTACAATTAATATAGACTAACCAATATCCAAGCTCAATATGTATAAGTGAAGCACATGAAGCATTCTATAAAACCATACTCAAAAGATTTAAGTGAAGCACAAAGAGCAACTCTATAAGATCATACTTAAAAGATATAAGTGAAGCACATGAAGTATTCTATAAATTGATGAAGGGACATCTCATGCTAGCATGGTTCTTAGAGGAAAAACAAAAACACAAAGGACACAAATCATGTGAACAAAACAAAAACCGAGGTATACCTATAATTGTTGAAGAAGAAAGATGGGATGCCAACCGGGGCATCCCCAAGCTTAGATGCTTGAGTATCCTTTGAAATATTTACTTGGGGTGCCTTGGGCATCCCCAAGCTTGAATTCTTGCCTCTCTTTATTCTTCTCATATTGGTAGCTCCTCGATCTTCGAACACTTCATCCACACAAAACAGTAACAAAAACTTTGTGAGATCCGTTAGTGTAACAAAGCAAATCACTACTATAAGTACTGTTGAAAACCAATTCATATTTTGTTTTTGCATTATGTCTACTGTAATATAACTTTTACATGGCTTAATCCACTGATAGAAATCGGTAGTTTCATCAAAACAAGCAAGCAATGCATCAAAAACAGAATCTGTCTTAAACAGGACAGTCTGTAGTAATCTGGAAGTTTAGCAAACTTCTGTAACTCCTAAAATTATGAAATAAATTTGAAAATTTGAAAATTTGTACAGAAGTAATGTGCAAAAAGTTTCAGACCCATTTTACTTTCCAGTGAAAAATGTAAATTCATGCACTACAGCCAAAGTTTCTGTTTTTTGTTCTGCACAAAGTAAACAAGCAATCTAATCATCCTAAAACCAAAGCTTGGCACATTATTTTTATAATACAATGGATATATACAAGGGGATAATTATTTACAGAGAAACTTCCATGAAAAATTCTACATTGCTTCCGTGAGCATGAACACAAGTGCTCAAGGTCGACCCTCACTTCTTCAATGCATAACTTTCCAATCACTTCTCTTTTTTGAAAAACTTTTTAGGCATGAGTGGCAAGTAATAATTTTTTGTATTTTCATTTTTTAATTTTTTTGTATGTTTCACCCACAACTAAACAGAAACAAAAAGGAAAAACAAAATCTACTTAGTGAAGAAAGCAAACAAGCACACACGAGAATATCAACCCCACGCTATTGCTCCCCGGCAACGGCGCCAGAAAAGAGCTTGATAATCCCCAAGTGCAAGGAATCATCATAGAAATTTCCAAAGGTGGAAGTGATAAGTATGGAGTGTCGAACCCACAAGGAGCTAAAGGTAAGATCAATATTCTCTCAAGCCCTATCTGCCACTGATACGACTCTACGTACACCGAACGTTTGCTTCCAACTAGCAACGAGATATAAAACTATGTTGTGGGTATGAAGAGATAACTTTGTATGATATCGGAGAGCTAAAATATAAAAGTAGGTGCTGTTATCATAAAGTTCGAATAAAATACTAAATATTATAAATAGCGAGTGTGGAATAATGGTGGATCGGTGTGCAGAATTGTCCTAGGCAATTGTTAACAAGACCGGTGATCACTATTGCAGTTTCATATGAGGGAGAGGCATAAGCTAACATACTTTCTCTACTTGGATCATATGCACTTATGATTGGAACTCTAGCAAGCATCCGCAACTACTAAAGATCATTAAGGTAAAACCCAACCATAGCATTAAAGCATCAAGTCCTCTTTATTCCCATACGCAACAATCCCTCTTACTCGGGTTTGTGTTTCAGTCACTCACCAACCCACTATAAGCGAATCATGAACGTATTGCAACACCCTACAGCGGGAATCCCTCATGCTTGCGCGACACGGAGGGCACCGTAGGACAACACCAAAATAAAACATACAACTCATACCAATCTAGATCATCAATCAACCCAAAGACAAAAGATATCTACTCAAAACATCATAGGATGGCAACACATCATTGGATCATAATATGTGGCATAAAGTACCATGTTCAAGTCGGGCTTACAGCGGGGTGCGGGAGAGTGGACCGCGTAAAAGAGATGAGGATGGTGATGATGATGGTGCTGTTGATGAAGACGATCACCGTGGTGATGATTCCCCTCCCGATGGCACTCCGGTGCCACGAAGAGAGAGGAGGAGAGGTTCTCCCCCTTGTGCTTCCTCCTCCATGGCCTCCACCCTCTGGTCCTTGGCCTTCATGGTGATGATGGCCCCTCCGGGATACTCCTCCATGGCCACCGGTGATGATGGCCCCCTCCGGCAGGGTACCGGAGAGGGCCTAGATTCATTCTCGTGGCTACAAAGGCTTGCGGCGGCGGAACTTCCGATCTAGGTTTCTTTTTGGAAGTTTGGGTATATATTAGAGGTGTTGGCGTTAATTTGACGTCAGGGGGGTTTCCGGGCTGTCCACGAGGTAGGGGGCGCGCCCTAGGGGGGTGGGCGCGCCCCCCACCTTCGTGGGCAGCCCGGGACTCTTCTGGCCTACTTCCGGTACTCCGTGGGCTTCTTCTAGTCCAAAAATGATCTCCGTCAAGTTGCACGTCAATTGGACTCCGTTTGGTTTTCCTTTTCTGCGATACTCTAAAACAAGGAGAAAACAGAAACTGGCACTGGGCTCTAGGTTAATAGGTTAGTCCCAAAAATCATATAAAAGTGTATAATAAAGCCCACTAAACATCCAAGCTAGATAATATAACAGCATGAATACTTCATAAATTATAGATACGTTGGAGACGTATCAGAGTCCTCCTCCTAGTAGGAGTAGGACTCCCCCTTTCCTAGTCCCACTAGAAATAGAAGGAATAGAGGGAAGGAGAAAGGAAAGGGGGGCCGGACCCCTCACCCAATTCGGACTGGGCTTGGGGGGCACCCCCTCCTAGGCTGCCTTCTCTTCTCTCCCACTAAGGCCCATATACTCCCCGGGGGGTTCCGGTAACCCCCAGTACTCCGGTAAATGCCAGAACTCACCCGGAGCCATTCCGATGTCCAAACATAGCCTTCCAATATATCGATCTTTGTGTCTAGACCATTCCGAGACTCCTCGTCATGTCCGTGATCATATCCGGGACTCCGAACTACCTTCGGTACATCAAAACACATAAACTCATAATACCGATCGTCACCGAACGTTAAGCGTGCGGACACTACGGGTTCGATAACTATGTAGACATCACCGAGACTCGTCTCTGGTCAATAACCAATAGCGGAACCTGGATGCTCATATTGGTTTCCTACATATTCTACGAAGATCTTTATCGGTCAAACCACATAACAACATAAGTTGTTCCCTTCGTCATCGGTATGTTACTTGCCCGAGATTCGATCGTCGGTATCATCATACCTAGTTCAATCTCGTTACCGGCAAGTCTCTTTACTCGTTCTGTAATGCATCATCCCACAACTAACTCATTAGTCACATTGCTTGCAAGGCTTATAGTGATGTGCATTACCGAGAGGGCCCAGAGATACCTCTCCGATACACGGAGTGACAAATCCTAATCTCGATCTATGCCAACCCAACAAACACCTTCGGAGACACCTGTAGAGCATCTTTATAATCACCCAGTTATGTTGTGACGTTTGATAACACACAAGGTGTTCCTCCGGTATTCGGGAGTTGCATAATCTCATAGTCTGAGGAACATGTATAGGTCATGAAGAAAGCAGTAGCAATGAAACTGCAACAATCATAATGCTAAGCTAACGAATGGGTCTTGTCCATCACATCATTCTCCTAATGATGTGATCCCGTTCATCAAATGACAACACATGTCTATGGTTAGGAAACATAACCATCTTTGATAAACGAGCTAGTCAAGTAGAGGCATACTAGGGACACTTTGTTTTGTCTATGTATTCACACGTGTACTAAGTTTCCGATTAGTACAATTCTAGCACGAATAATAAACATTCATCATGAAATAAGGAAATATAAATAACAACTATATTATTGCCTCTAGGGCATATTTCCTTCAGTCTCCCACTTGCACTAGAGTCAATAATCTAGTTCACATGGTCATGTGATATAACACCAATAGTTCACATCACCATGTGATTAGTTCACATCGCCATGTGACTAATACCCAAAGGGTTTTACTAGAGTCAATAATCTAGTTCACATCGCTATGTGATTAACACTCAAAGAGTACTAAGGTGTGATCATGTTTTGCTTGTGAGAGAAGCTTAGTCAATGGGTCTGTCACATTCAGAGCCATATGTATTTTGCAAATTTCTATGTCTACAATGCTCTGCACGGAGCTACTCTAGCTAACTGCTCCTACTTCCAATATGTATCCAGATTGAGACTCAGAGTCATCCGGATCAGTGTCAAAGCTTGCATCGGCGTAACTATTTACGATGAACTCTTTATCACCTCCATAACCGAGAAATATCTCCTTATTCCACTAAGGATAATTTTGACCGCTGTCCAGTGATCCACTCCTGGATCACTATTATACCCTCTTGCCAAACTCATGGTGAGGTTCACAATAGGTCTGGTACACAGCATAGCATACTTCATAGAACCTATGACTGAGGCATAGGGAACGAATTTTCATTCTCTTTCTATTTTCTGCCGTGGTCGGGTTTTGAGTTTTACTCAACTTCACACCTTGCAACACAGGCAAGAACTCCTTTTTGATTGTTCCATTTTGAACTACTTCAAAATCTTGTCAAGGTATGTACTCATTGAAAAATCTTATCAAGCGTCTTGATCTATCTCAACAGATCTTGATGCTCAATGTGTAACCAGCTTCACTGAGGTCTTTCTTTGAAAAACTCCTTTCAAACACTCCTTTATGCTTTCCAGAAAATTCTACATTATTTCCGATCAATAATATGTCATTCACATATACTTATCGGAAATGTTGTAGTGCTCCCACTCACTTTCTTGTAAATACAGGCTTCACCGCAAGTCTGTATAAAACTATATGCTTTGATCAACTCATCAAAAGTGTATATTCCAACTCCGAGATGCTTGCACCAGTCCATAGATGGATCGCCGGAGCTTTGCACACTTTGTTAGCACCTTTAGGATCGACAAAACCTTCTGGTTGCATCACATACAACTCTTCTTTAAGAAATCCATTAAGGAATGCAGGTTTGACATCCATTTGCCAAATTTCATAAAATGCGGCAATTGCTAACATGATTCGGACAGACTTTTAAGCATCGATACAAGTGAGAAAATCTCATCGTAGTCAACAGCTTAAACTTGTCGAAAACATTTTTGCGACAATTCGAGCTTTGTAGATTGTAACACTACTATCAGCATCCGTCTTCCTCTTGAAGATCCATTTATTCTCTATTGCTTGCCGATCAACGGGGAGTCAACCAAAGTCCATACTTTGTTCTCATACATGGATCCCATCTCAGATTTCATGGCCTCAAGCCATTTCGCGGAATCTGGGCTCATCATCGCTTCCTCATAGTTCGTAGGTTTGTCATGGTCAAGTAACATGACCTCCAGAATAGGATTACCGTACCACTCTGGTGCGGATCTTACTCTGGTTGACCTACGAGGTTTGGTAGTAACTTGATCTGAAGTTTCATGATCATCATCATTAGCTTCCTCACTAATTGGTGTAGGAATCACTGGAACTGATTTCTGTGATAAACTACTTTCCAATTCGGGAGAAGGTACAATTACCTCATCAAGTTCTACTTTCCTCCCACTCACTTATTTCGAGAGAAACTCCTTCTCTAGAAAGGATCCATTCTTAGCAACGAATAACTTGCCTTCGAATCTGTGATAGAAGGTGTACCCAACAGTCTCCTTTGGGTATCCTATGAAGACAAATTTCTCTGATTTGGGTTCGAGCTTATCAGGTTGAAGCTTTTTCACATAAGCATTGCAGCCCCAAACTTTTAAGAAACGACAACTTTGGTTTCTTGTCAAACCACAGTTCATATGGCGTCGTCTCAACGGATTTAGATGGTGCCCTATTTAACGTGAATGCAGCTGTCTCTAATGCATAACCCCAAAACGACAATGGTAAATCGGTAAGAGACATCATAGATCGCACCATATCTAATAAAGTGCGGTTACGACGTTCGGACACACCATTACGATGTGGTGTTCCAGGTGGCGTGAGTTGCGAAACTATTCCGCATTGTTTCAAATGAAGACCAAACTCGTAACTCAAATATTCTCCTCCATGATCAGATCGTAGAAACTTTATTTTCTTGTTACGATGATTTTCCACTTCACTCTGAAATTCTTTGAACTTTTTAAATGTTTGAGACTTATGTTTCATCATGTAGATATACCCATATCTTCTCAAATCATCCGTGAAGGTTAGAAAATAACGATACCCGCCGCGAGCATCAACACTCATTGGACAGCATACATCAGTATGTATTATTTCCAACAAGTCTGTTGCTTGCTCAATAGTTCTGGAGAACGGAGTCTTAGTCATCTTGCCCATGAGGCATGGTTCGCAAGCATCAAGTGATTCATAATCAAGTGATTCCAAAAGCCCATCAGCATGGAGTTTCTTGTAGCGACCCGACCTCAAACGGTCAAGTCTCTGTGCTTCAGTGTCATCCCCGGATCGGTAATGCTGACACACACAGTACTCGAAGGATTTATAACAGAGTAGCAATCACACACTTATTACATCGAATGTCTCAAAAGAGAACTTATTACAATAGATATGGCTTAAGGCCATCTATTACGATAACAGCGGAAGGCTTGGAAGATAAAGTGAGTCCATCAACTCCAACGGCATAGCTGAGCTGCACGGCAACGACCTAACGAACCTTACTCTTCGTCTGAAAAGTCTGCAACATAATACGTTGCAGCCCGAAAACGGGTCAGCACATGGAATATGCTGGCAATATAACACAGTAGAGCAAGAACAGAATAATGCTATCACTACATGCACATTTGGCTGGTGGAAAGCTCTGTGGTTATAGTTTTTGCGAAAAGCCAATTTTTCCCTACAACAAAGGAATAGATTTTATTTTAACTATCATGGTAGTTGAAACATCATTGAGAAGGTTCCTCCAACTCAATCCCAATTAAAGTAATTATCAACCCAACAATATTAATTTAGAGTGATGAGATACTTAGGATACTCCAAGTACTAGATACTCAAGATTGTCCATAACCGGGGACACGGCTAACCATGATTAGATTGTACACTCTGCAGAGGTTTGCGCACTTTTCCCCACAAGACTCGATCTCCTCCGTTGGATTTCTCGCACTACAAGGTGTTTGAGAAACGGATGACCGAGACATAGCCTTTCAGAAACATTAACTCTTTACTCCGGGCAGACCATACCAAACCTACATCCCTCTACCTGCTGATCCACCTCTTCAAGAGCTCACGCAACTTACTCAACTATGCTAGAGCCCATAATAGCTTGTGGCTGCACACGGAAGTTTCTAGCATGAAAATATCTCAGTTCCCTTTGAGCCTGGGTGGCGGACCTTAGGATGATCACACGGGTACTCCGGGATATCCTAGGACAACACTGGATTCTCCAGGTGCCCGACAAGCAATCCACCCAGATGTGTATTAAAGTTGCCACCTTAAGTTGAACCATTAATTAACAATCTCACATCTGTCATGGATACACTCAAACCCAATCCACGTCTACGAGCATAGCATAGCAATATAAGCAATACGTAGAAGTAACTCCCAAGGTTTGAATATAACAGGGCAATAGGTTCTACCTCATCAACTACTTCCCAACCCACATGTTAATCACATCCTAATCATGCAATGTTTGAGGATTGGAGCTAATGCATAAAAACTGGGTATGAAAGAAGTATGATCAATGTGTTACTTGCCTTGCTGACGATCCGCAAAACCTAGGGACTTGTAGTAGCACGCTTCGCACTCCGGGAATTCTATCGCAAACAAACAATAGCATACATAAGAAATCAAGCAAAGACACACGGGCAAAACTCAAGTAAGAAGAATTGACCAGAAAGTTCAACTTAAGAACTCCGGTTTGCAAAAAGAATCAAATCAAACGGAGCAACGAAACTCAAACTGTGAAAGAAACAAGATCCGCTTACTAATCTGAACTAAAGTCAAATTTTACAGTACCAAAATCTTGTTCAAGTTGGTTAAATAGAAAGAGGGTTTCGAGACGAAGATCTAGGCACTTGAATCGCCTGATTCCGATAAACGAGCGAAAAGATAAACTAAAACGAAAATCGGATCAGAAATCACGATCGAAAATAATCGCGGAAAATCCGAGAAAAAGAACAACTGACGAACAGGCTAACGAACGAACGTTCGCTGTCTGTGGTTAAACGGTGAAAACCGTTCGTTAAAACGAACGTAAAACGGGCGTTCGCTAAATAACTAAACCGAAAATAAACCGAACCAGATCTATATAAAAAAAGGATCTAGGGTTTCGACAAAAACCAAAACGGTTTTCTCACGAAAACCGAGGCAGCTACCTCGGGTCCGGCGAGGTCCGGCGTCTCCGGCGCGGCAGGGCGGCGGCGCGGCGCGGGCGGTGGCGGCAGCGGCGGCGGCGGCGGCAGCACGGCGGCGGCGGCGGCGGGCGGCGCGGGATTAGGGTTAGGGCGCGGGGCGGCTGGGCTGGCTCGGGGCTCGGGGTCTCGGGCTTTAAAGGCCGGCCCGAGGAGTCCTGGCCGGTTACGGCCCGGAGTCGGTTCACTTTTTTTTAAATAATTCCGACGTGCAGAAAAAAGAAAAGAAATACTAAACGGACTCCAAAAATCCTGATATAAATTTTCCCTGTCCTCTAAAAATAGGCCGAACAAGGTGAACATTTATTTGGGCCTAAAATGCAATTTTGAAAAACGCATATTTTTCCTAATTCAAATAAAATAGCGAAAAACTCCGAATAAAATCCAATATTTGATTTCAATATTTTTCCTCCAATATTTCATTTATTTTGGAGAAGTCATATTATCTCCTCTCATATATTTGAATATGAAATATTTTCAGAGAGAAAAATAATTAAAACAAATAATCCTCGTTTCAATATTTGATAAAATTCAAATATGAAAACAGGGAAATCCCCAACTCTCTCCGATGGTCCTTGAGTTGCTTAGGATTTCGAGGATCGCGAAACGAAATGCAGCAAAAATATGATATGCATGAATGATCTATGTATAACATTCCAAATTGGAAATTTGGGATGTTACAAACCTACCCCCTTAAGATGAATCTCGCCCTCGAGATTCGGGTTGGCTAGAAAATAGGTGTGGGTGGTCTTTGCGAAGATCATCCTCTCGTTCCCAGGTGGCTTCATCCTCGGTATGGTGGCCCCACTGAACTTTGCAAAACTTGATAACCTTGCTGCGGGTGACTCGGCTGGCAAATTCAAGAATCCTGACTGGCTTCTCCTCATAGGTCAAATCACTGTCCAACTGAATCGCCTCCAAGGGTACTGTATCTCTTAACGGTATATCGGCCATCTCAGCATGACACTTCTTCAGCTGTGAAACATGAAATACATCATGAACTCCTGACAGTCCTTCAGGTAACTCCAACTTGTAGGCAACTTCTCCCATACGTTCCAAAACACGATACGGTCCTACAAATCTCGGGGCTAACTTTCCCTTAACTCCAAAACGTTTCACTCCTCGCAAGGGTGATACTCGCAGATAGGCTCTGTCTCCAATTTCATAGGTTACCTCCTTGCGTTTCGAATCTGCATAACTCTTCTGCCTGGACTGAGCTACCTTCAGTCTATCTCGGATCAACTTAACTTTCTCTTCGGACTCCTTGATCAAGTCTGGTCCAAACAACTGTCGGTCTCCAACTTCATCCCACATCAACGGTGTTCTGCACCTTCGTCCATACAGGGCTTCGAACGGTGCCATCTTCAAACTAGCTTGGTAGCTATTGTTGTATGAGAACTCCGCGTAGGGAAAATTGTCATCCCAACTAGATCCATAATCTAGCGCACAGGCCCTCAACATGTCCTCCAGAATCTGGTTGACTCTCTCGGTCTGTCCATCCGTCTGCGGGTGAAACGCTGTACTGAACTCCAATCTCGTTCCCAAAGTCTGGTGCAGTTGATGCCAAAACTTTGAGGTAAACTGTGTTCCTCTATCTGATACGATGGTCCTCGAAACTCCATGCAGACATACGATCCTGGTCATATATCTTGGCCAACTTCGCACTGGTATAGGTTGTTTTCACTGGGATAAAGTGAGCCACTTTGGTCAAGCGATCAACTACTACCCATATAGAATCATATCCTGATTTGGTCCTGGGCAATCCGGTGATAAAATCCATGCCAAGTTTATCCCACTTCCATTCGGGTATCGGCATAGGCTGTAACAATCCTGCTGGCTTTTGATGTTCTGCCTTCACTCTCTGACATACATCACATACGGCTACATACTTGGCAATATCCTTCTTCATACCTGTCCACCAGAAACGTTCCTTCAAATCCAAATACATCTTGGTGTTTCCGGGGTGTATCGAGTATGGTGAGTCATGAGCCTCCTGAAGTATTAACTTCCTGATCTCTGTGTTATTGGGCACATAAACACGGTCCTCAAACCATAAGGTGTCGTGCTCATCCTCACGAAAACCTTTGGCCTTTCCTTTGCTCATTCTCTCTTTTATCTCGGCAATCTCTTTGTCATCCTTCTGAGCTTCTCGAATCTTTCCTAACAATGTAGACTGAACCTCCATTGTTGCAACAAAACCTCTAGGAACAATCTCCAATCGAAGTTCCCTGAGATCCTCTGCTAACTCCTTTGGCAATCCCGTGCTCCCTAGGGTGTTAGCATAACTCTTCCGACTCAAAGCGTCTGCTACGACATTGGCCTTGCCTGGATGATAGTGCAGCTTCATGTCATAATCCTTTATAAGCTCCAACCATCTCCTCTGCCTAAGGTTCAGCTCCTTCTGTGTGAAGATGTACTTCAAACTCTTATGATCCGTGTACACATCACAACGGTTTCCAATAAGGTAATGTCTCCAAGTCTTGAGCGCATGCACTACTGCTGCTAACTCCAAATCATGCGTGGCATAATTCAGTTCGTGCGGTTTTAGTTGTCGTGAGGCATACGAAACAACTCTTCCGTCCTGCATAAGCACACTTCCAAGTCCTAGGCGAGAAGCGTCGCAATACACTTGGAAATCCTTGCGTATATCCGGCAGAATCAGTACTGGGGCTGTAGTCAAACGTTTCTTTAACTCCTGAAAGCTTGCCTCACATTCTTCCGTCCATTTAAATTTGGTATCCTTCTTCAATAACTCCGTCATTGGCTTTGCAATCTTGGAAAAATTCTCAATGAACCTTCGGTAGTATCCCGCGAGTCCAAGAAAACTGCGGATCTCGCTAACTGAAGTGGGTGCCAACCATTCAGTGACTGACTGAACCTTGGTGGGGTCTACCGCTATACCTTCTCCTGATATAACATGTCCAAGGAATCCGACTTCCTTCAACCAAAACTCGCATTTGCTGAACTTGGCATACAACTGGTGTTCCCTGAGTTTCTCGAGAACTAAACGCAAATGCTCTTTGTGCTCCTCCTCATTCTTCGAGTATACCATTATATCATCAATGAACACCACAACAAACTTATCCAAATATTCCATGAACACTTTGTTCATCATGCTCATGAAGTAGGCAGGGGCGTTAGTCAGTCCAAATGACATGACCGTATATTCATACAACCCGTACCGTGTGGTGAATGCTGTCTTTGGTATATCCTTCTCTCGAATCTTCAGCTGGTGATATCCTGATCGCAGATCGATCTTTGAAAACACCTTAGCTCCTTGCAGTTGGTCAAACAAATCATTGATCATCGGCAGTGGGTATTTGTTCTTGATCGTCACCTCATTTAACGCACGATAATCAACAACCATTCTTAGAGACTTATCCTTCTTCTCAACCAAAAGCACTGGGGCTCCCCATGGTGATGAACTCCGTCGAATGTAACCTTTCTCCAATAACTCCTTGATCTGCTTCTTAATCTCCTCCAGATCATTTGCGGGCATCCGATAGGGTCTCTTTGATATTGGCCCTGTACCTGGCAATAGCTCTATCAAAAACTCGATGTCTCGATCCGGTGGCATGCCTGGTAATTCCTCTGGAAAAACATCCGGGTAATCCTTCACTACAGGCACTTCCTCCTGAACAACTCCCGTGAGGGTATTTACTTGGCTCCTCCTAGGCGCATGCCTAGATACATACTTAATCCTTTTCCCCTCCGGGGTGGTGAGATAAATCGACTTACTAGCACAATCAATGCTTCCTCCATACTTTGACATCCAGTCCATGCCTAATATCACATCCAATCCTTGTGACTCCAAGATTATTAGGTCGGACGGAAAAACATGGCTACCAATGGTTAAGGGTATCTGGTCGCACCATCGACTAGCCATAAACTCTGCTCCAGGTGAACTCACTAACAGAGGGGTCCTAAGGGTTTGGGTTGGTAGTTTAAACTTATCCACGAATCCCTTGATATGTATGAATGCGATGCACCAGTATCAAAAAGAACAAGGGCGGTAAAGGACTTAACCAAAAACTTACCTATAACCGCGTCTGGCTGCTCTTCAACCTCCTCCACGTTAACGTGGTTCACTTGTCCTTTGTTGAATGGATTGGGCTTCTTCCCAGCGCTCCCATTGCCGTTTCCATTCTTCGCTTCAGAGCACTCCGTGGCATAGTGTCCAGTCTTCCCGCACTTAAAGCAAGTAATGTGACTTAGATCTCTCTTGGCGGGTGTGGCTGGATTGGGGCGGTTCTGATTGTTGTTTGTTCCGTTCCCAGTCCCATTCTTAGAACCATTGTGGTTATGCGAACTTCCTCCGGTGTGGTTATGACCTCCATGGTTATGAACAAGTCCTCCCGAGTTCGGGGTTAGGCGAGGCTTCTGCTGAGCTCCTGAGCTATACTTCCCTTGCCCATACTTCCTCTTACGGCTCTCAATTTGCTGCTGCTTCCCTTCAATCATAAGAGCCTTATCTACCAACTCCTGGTAGTTGTTGAATGTTGCCACCATCAACTGCATGCTCATCTCATCATTCAGCCCTTCCATAAACTTCTCCTGCTTCGCGGCATCTGTGGCCACATCATCAGGGGCATAACGAGATAACTTGCTAAACTCATCCACGTACTGAGCCACAGTACGGTTCCCCTGGCGTAAGTTGCGAAACTCACGCTTCTTCATATTCATAGCTCCAGTTGAGACATGGGCTGTGCGGAAAGCTTGCTGAAACTGATCCCAAGTGACGTTGGCTATGGGGAAAGTGGCCGTATAATTCTCCCACCATGAGGCTGCTGGTCCATCCAATTGATGTGCGGCAAAGCGCACCTTCTCAGCATCTGTGCATCCTGCGGTGGTCAACTCCCTTCCAATACGGCGTAGCCAATCATCAGCAACTATAGGCTCGGTGCTACTGGAAAACACCGGCGGCTGCAACCTCAAAAAGCGAGCTAAGTTGTCAACTGGAGGCGGGTTGTTGTTGTTGTTGCCCTGGTTCTGGACTAGCAATTGCATCAAGGCATTCTGCTGCTGGATCAACTGAGTGAGCTCTGGCGGGAAGGCAAATCTGGTGTCACGTCTCGGAGGCATCTGGCGGGTTTAGAGGGGAGAGATTAGAATAGAAAAGGGGTCTAGTGAGAAAGCACTACCCATATGCACATGAGACAAACACAAACATTTCACTCAATCAATCAAGCAAGGGCATACAAACGGTCTAGAACTATCGTAAAAGTGCTCAACTACTACTATATACATGGGGGAAATACTACTATCATTTGGTGGTCATCTAGAAATTTTGATCGGTAGAAGACTCCATGATGTCTGCTCCAGCTTCGTCTTCAAAGTCATCATCACTGGTGTCGGAGTCGGTGTCGTCGATGATGATGTAGTTCTCCGGGCAAGTGGGATCGTCGTCCTCTTCTCCCGGCGCGGGATCTCCCATGAATACTCCGATCTTCTTTATCAGGTCGTCATTCTTCTCCAATAGTGTTGCAATTTCCTCCTCATATCCATCGCGTGTAGACTTGAGTTCTTCTTCCAGCTCGATGATCCTTGTCGTCGCCTTCTTCAAATCTATCATGTCTGCGCACATCTGATTCTCCTGGCGTCGAATGTGCTGGTTTAACTCCTGGATAAAAGCTGCAATGGATCTGTCCTTCTTGGTGCTGATCATCTCCCATTGCTCATCTCGGCGCCCACATATTTGGTAGATAGTGTCCTTAAGATCCTTGTTGTAGACTTCTCCAATGCGTCCCATGGTAATGTGCGCTGCCATGCTCTTGCCTAGACTCCAGGTGGGTGCTTCAAAAGAAAATTCTATGGGCTTGGTGGTTGGCGAGAACGTCCTTCCTGGAACTTGAACTTGAATCATCCAGCGCTCCTCTTCTGGTAAGGTGGCGTTGTATGTCCCGGTGAAGCTTGGTATTCCGATGTTCAAGTACCTAGTGACTTCCTTCAGGTGGCGTCCAAAGGGTGTGTCTTCATCCGGTTGTGCAACCTTGTTCTTCAAATCCGCCATCCTAAGGAGTAGAAAATGGAGAGGAGTCAGAAATGAGTAGAGAAGAGTGATCTAGGGCTTTTAGCTTAGTGGTCGTGTCCTACACTCAGCGTGTGCTCTGATACCATCTTGTAGCGACCCGACCTCAAACGGTCAAGTCTCTGTGCTTCAGTGTCATCCCTGGATCGGTAATGCTGACACACACAGTACTCGAAGGATTTATAACAGAGTAGCAATCACACACTTATTACATCGAATGTCTCAAAAGAGAACTTATTACAATAAATATGGCTTAAGGCCATCTAATACGATAACAGCGGAAGGCTTGGAAGATAAAGTGAGTCCATCAACTCCAACGGCATAGCTGAGCTGCACGGCAACGACCTAACGAACCTTACTCCTCGTCTGAAAAGTCTGCAACATAATACGTTGCAGCCCGAAAACGGGTCAGCACATGGAATATGCTGGCAATATAACACAGTAGAGCAAGAACAGAATAATGCTATCACTACATGCATATTTGGCTGGTGGAAAGCTCTATGGTTATAGTTTTTGCGAAAAGCCAATTTTTCCCTACAACAAAGGAATAGATTTTATTTTAACTATCATGGTAGTTGAAACATCATTGAGAAGGTTCCTCCAACTCAATCCCAATTAAAGTAATTATCAACCCAACAATATTAATTTAGAGTGATGAGATACTTAGGATACTCCAAGTACTAGATACTCAAGATTGTCCATAACCGGGGACACGGCTAACCATGATTAGATTGTACACTCTGCAGAGGTTTGCGCACTTTTCCCCACAAGACTCGATCTCCTCCGTTGGATTTCTCGCACTACAAGGTGTTTGAGAAACGGATGACCGAGACATAGCCTTTCAGAAACATTAACTCTTTACTCCGGGCAGACCATACCAAACCTACATCCCTCTACCTGCTGATCCACCTCTTCAAGAGCTCACGCAACTTACTCAACTATGCTAGAGCCCATAATAGCTTGTGGCTGCACACGGAAGTTTCTAGCATGAAAATATCTCAGTTCCCTTTGAGCCTGGGTGGCGGACCTTAGGATGATCACACGGGTACTCCGGGATATCCTAGGACAACACTGGATTCTCCAGGTGCCCGACAAGCAATCCACCCAGATGTGTATTAAAGTTGCCACCTTAAGTTGAACCATTAATTAACAATCTCACATCTGTCATGGATACACTCAAACCCAATCCACGTCTACGAGCATAGCATAGCAATATAAGCAATACGTAGAAGTAACTCCCAAGGTTTGAATATAACAGGGCAATAGGTTCTACCTCATCAACTACTTCCCAACCCACATGTTAATCACATCCTAATCATGCAATGTTTGAGGATTGGAACTAATGCATAAAAACTGGGTATGAAAGAAGTATGATCAATGTGTTACTTGCCTTGCTGACGATCCGCAAAACCTAGGGACTCGTAGTAGCACGCTTCGCACTCCGGGAATTCTATCGCAAACAAACAATAGCATACATAAGCAATCAAGCAAAGACGCACGGGCAAAACTCAAGTAAGAAGAATTGACCAGAAAGTTCAACTTAAGAACTCCGGTTTGCAAAAAGAATCAAATCAAACGGAGCAACGAAACTCAAACTGCGAAAGAAACAAGATCCGTTTACTAATCTGAACTAAAGTCAAATTTTACAGTACCAAAATCTAGTTCAAGTTGGTTAAACAGAAAGAGGGTTTCGAGACGAAGATCTAGGCGCTTGAATCGCCTGATTCCGATAAACGAGCGAAAAGATAAACTAAAACGAAAATCGGATCAGAAATCGCGATCGAAAATAATCGCGGAAAATCCGAGAAAAAGAAAACTGACGAATAGGCTAACGAACGAACATTCGTTGTCTGCAGTTAAACGGTGAAAACCGTTCATTAAAACGAACGTAAAACGGGCGTTCGCTAAATAACTAAACCGAAAATAAACCGAACCGGATCTATATAAAAAACGGATCTAGGGTTTCGGAAAAAAAAACCAAAACGGTTTTCTCACGAAAATCGAGGCGGCTACCTCGGGTCCGGCGAGGTCCGGCGTCCCCGGCGCGGCGGGCGGCGGCGCGGCGCGGGGCGGTGGCCGCATCGGCGGGCGGCGGCGGCGCGGGGCGGCGGCGGCTGCGCGGGCGGCGGCGGCGGTGGGATTAGGGTTAGGGCGCCGGGCGGCTGGGCTGGCTCGGGGCTCGGGGTCTCAGGCTTTAAAGGCCGGCCCAAGGAGTCCTGGCCGGTTACGGCCCAGAGTCGATTCACTTTTTTTTTAAATAATTTCGACGTGCAGAAAAAGGAAGAAAAGAAATACTAAATGGACTCATAAAACCCCGAAATAAATTTTCCCCATCCTCTAAAAATAGGCCGGACAAGGTGAACATTTATTTGGGCCTAAAAGGCAATTTTGAAAAACGCATATTTTCCTAATTCAAATAAAATAGCGAAAAACTCTGAATAAAATCCAATATTTGATTTTAATATTTTTCCTCCAATATTCATTTATTTTGGAGAAGTCATATTATCTCCTCTCATATATTTGAATACGAAATATTTTTGGAGAGAAAAATAATTAAAACAAATAATCCTCGTTTCAATATTTGATTAAATTCAAATATGAAATAAGGGAAATCCCCAACTCTCTCCGAGGGTCCTTGAGTTGCTTAGGATTTCGAGGATCGCGAAACGAAATGCAGCAAAAATATGATATGCATGAATGATCTATGTATAACATTCCAAATTGGAAATTTGGGATGTAACATTTCTTCATGCGCTTTACACCGATATGACCTAAACAGCAGTGTCACAAATAAGTTGCACTATCATTATTAACTTTGCATCTTTTGGCTTCAATATTATGAATATGTGTATCACTACGATCGAGATCCAACAAACCATTTTCATTGAGTGTATGTCCATAGAAGGTTTTATTCATGTAAACAGAACAACAATTATTCTCTAACTTAAATAAATAACCTTATTGCAATAAACATGATCAAATCATATTCATGCTCAACGCAAACACCAAATAACATTTATTTAGGTTCAACACTAATCCCGAAAGTATAGGGAGTGTGCGATGATGATCATATCATTCTTAGAACTACTTCCAACACACATCGTCACTTCACCTTTAACTAGTTTCTCTTCATTTTGCAACTCCCGTTTTGAGTTACTACTCTTAGCAACTGAACCAGTATCAAATGCCGAGGGATTGCTATAAACACTAGTAAAGTACACATAAATAACTTGTATATCAAATATAACTTTGTTCACTTTGCCATCCTTCTTATCCGCCAAGTATCTAGGGTAGTTCCACTTCCAGTGACCATTTCCATTGCAGTAGAAGCACTCAGTCTTAGGCTTAGGTCCAGACTTGGGCTTCTTCACTTGAGCAGCAACTTGCTTGCCGTTCTTCTTGAAGTTCCCCTTCTATCCCTTTGCCCTTGTCTTGAAACTAGTGGTCTTGTTAACCATCAACACTTGATGCTTTTCTTGATTTCTACCTTCGCTGATTTCAGCATCGCGAAGAGCTCGGGAATCGTTTTCGTCATCCCTTACATATTATAGTTCATCACGAAGTTCTAGTAACTTGGTGATAGTGACTAGAGAACTCTGTCAATCACTATCTTATCTGGAAGATTAACTCCCACTTGATTCAAGCGATTGTAGTACTCAGACAATCTGAGCACATGCTCACTGGTTGAGCTATTCTCCTCCATCTTGTAGACAAAGTACTTGTCAGAGGTCTCATACCTCTCGACTCGGGTATGAGTCTGAAATACCAATTTCAACTCTTGGAACATCTTATATGCTCCGTGGCATTCAAAATGTTTTTGAAGTCCCAGTTCTAAGCCGTAAAGTATGGTGCACTAAACTATCAAGTAGTCATCATATCGAGCTTTGCCAAACGTTCATAACGTCTGCATCTGCTCCTGCAATAGGTCCGTCACCTAGCGGTGCATCAAGGACATAATTCTTCCATGCAGCAATGAGGATAATCCTCATATCACGGACCTAGTTTGCATCATTGCTACTAACATCTTTCAACATAGTTTTCTCTAGGAACATATCAAAAATGAACGGGGAGCTACATCGCGAGCTATTGATCTACAACATAGATATGCTAATACTATCAGGACTAAGTTCATGATAATTAAAGTTCAATTAATCATATTACTAAAGAACTCCCACTTAGATAGACATCCCTTTAATAATCTAAGTGATCACGTGATCCATATCAACTAAACCATGTCCGATCATCACGTGAGATGGAGTAGTTTTCAATGGTGAACATCACTATGTTGATCATATCTACTATATGATTCACGCTCGACCTTTCGGTCTTAGTGTTCCGAGGCCATATCTGCATATGCTAGGCTCGTCAAGTTTAACCCGAGTATTCTGCGTGTGCAAAACTGGCTTGCTCCCGTTGTATGTGAACGTAGAGCTTATCACACCCGATCATCACGTGGTGTCTCGGCACGACAAACTTTCACAATGGTGCATAATCAGGGAGAACACTTGTACCTTGAAATTTAGTGAGAGATCGTCTTATAATGCTACCGTCGAACTAAGCAAAATAATATGAATAAAGGATAAACATCACATGCAATCAATATAAGTGATATGATATGGCCATCATCATCTTGTGCCTTTGATCTCCATCTTCAAAGCACCGTCATGATCACCATCGTCACCGGCGCGACACCTTGAGCTCCATCGTAGCATCGTTGTCGTCTCGCCAACTATTGCTTCTACGACTATCGCTACCGCTTAGTGATAAAGTAAAAACAATTACAGGGCGATTACATTGCATACAATAAAGCGACAACCATATGGCTCTTGCCAGTTGCCGATAACTCTGTTACAAAACATGATCATCTCATACAATAAAATTTAGCATCATGTCTTGACCATATCACATCACAACATGCCATGCAAAAACAAGTTAGACGTCCTCTACTTTGTTGTTGCAAGTTTTACGTGGCTGCTACGGCTGAGCAAGAACCGTTCTTACCTATGCATCAAAACCACAAAGATTTTTCGTCAAGTATGTGCTGTTTTAACCTTCAACAAAGACCGGGCGTAGCCACACTCGATTCAACTAAAGTTGGAGAAACTGACGCCCGCCAGCCACCTATGTGCGAAGCACGTCGGTAGAACCAGTCTGGCATAAGCATACGCGTAATGTCGGTCCGGGCCGCTTCATCCAACAATACCGCCGAATCAAAGTATGACATGCTGGTAAGCAGTATGACTATTATCGCCCACAAGTCACTTGTGTTCTACTCGTGCATATAACATCTACGCATAGACCTGGCTCAGATGCCACTGTTGAGGGACGCAGTAATTTCAAAATTTTCCTACGCACACGCAAGATCATGGTGATGCATAGCAACGAGAGGGGAGAGTGTAGTCCATGTGCCCTCGTAGACCGTAAGCGGAAGCGTTATGACAACGCGGTTGATGTAGTCGTACGTCTTCACGATCCGACCGATCCTAGTACCGAAAGCACGACACCTCCGCGATCTGCACACGTTCGGCTCGGTGACGTCCCACGTACTCTCGATCCAGCTGAGTGTCGAGGGAGAGCTTCATCAGCACGACAGCGTGATGACGGTGATGATGAAGCTACCGGTGCAGGGCTTCGCCTAAGCACTGAAACGATATGACCGAGGTGGATTATGGTGGAGGGCGGCCGCACAGGCTAAGAGATCAATGATCAACTTGTGTGTTCTAGGGTGCCCCCCTCCCCACGTATATAAAGGAGGGAGGGGGAGGCCGGCCGGCCTCTCTAGGCGCGCCAAGGGGGGAGGAGTCCTCCTCCTAGTAGGAGTAGGACTCCCCCTTTCCTAGTCCCACTAGGAATAGAAGGAAGAGAGGGAAGGAGAAAGGAAAGGGGGGCCGGCCCCCTCACCCAATTCGGATTGGGCTTGGGGGGGGCCTCCTAGGCTGCCTTCTCTTCTCTCCCACTAAGGCCCATTAGGGCCCGTATACTCCCCGGGGGGGTTCCGGTAACCCTCGGTACTCCGGTAAATGCCCGAACTCACCCGGAGCCATTCCGATGTCCAAACATAGCCTTCCAATATATCGATCTTTATGTCTCGACCATTCCAAGACTCCTCGTCATGTCCGTGATCATATCCGGGACTCATAATACCGATCGTCACCGAACGTTAAGCGTGCAGACCCTACGGGTTCGAGAACTATGTAGACATGACCGAGACTCATCTCCGGTCAATAACCAATAGCGTAACCTGGATGCTCATATTGGTTCCTACATATTCTACGAAGATCTTTATCGGTCAAACCGCATAACAACATACGTTGTTCCCTTTGTCATCGGTATGTTACTTGCCCGAGATTCGATCGTCGGTATCATCATACCTAATTCAATCTCGTTACCGGCAAGTCTCTTTACTCGTTCCGTAATGCATCATCCCGCAACTAACTCATTAGTCACATTGCCTGCAAGGCTTATAGTGATGTGCATTACCGAGAGGGCCCAGAGATACCTCTCCAATACATGGAGTGACAAATCCTAATCTCGATCTATGACAACCCAACAAACACCTTCGGAGACACCTGTAGAGCATCTTTATAATCTCCCAGTTACATTGTGACGTTTGATAGCACACAAGGTGTTCCTCCGGTATTCGGGAGTTGCATAATCTCATAGTCTGAGGAACATGTATAGGTCATGAAGAAAGCAATAGCAACGAAACTTGGTCTTGTCTATCACATCATTCTCCTAATGATGTGATCCCGTTCATCAAATGACAACACATGTCTATGGTTAGGAAACATAACCATCTTTGATAAACGAGCTAGTCAAGTGGAGGCGTACTAGGGACACTTTGTTTTGTCTGTGTATTCACACATGTACTAGGTTTTCGATTAATACAATTCTAGCATGAATAATAAACATTCATCATGAAATAAGGAAATATAAATAACAACTTTATTATTGCCTCTAGGGCATATTTCCTTCAAATGATCGTTAAGTTTTATTGATATTGCTTTTTTCATGACTTATACATGTTCCTCTAACTATGAGATTATGCAACTCCCGAATACCGGAGGAACACTTAGTGTGCTATCAAATGTCACAACGTAACTGGGTGATTATAAAGAAGCTCTACAGGTGTCTCCGATGGTGTTTGTTGAGTTGGCATAGATCGAGATTAGGATTTGTCACTCCGATTGTCGGAGAGGTATCTCTGGGCCCTCTCGGTAATTATCATCACTATAAACCTTGCAAGCAATGTGACTAATGAGTTAGTTGCGGGATGAAGTATTACGGAACAAGTAAAGAGACTTGCCGGTAAAGAGATTGAACTAGGTATGGTGATACCGACGATCGAATCTTGGGCAAGTAACATACCGATGACAAAGGGAACAACGTATGTTGTTATGCGGTTTGACCGATAAAGATCTTCGTAGAATATGTAGGAACCAATATGAGCATCCAGGTTCCGTTATTGGTTATTGACCGGAGATGTGTATCGGTCATGTCTACATAGTTCTCGAACCCGTGGGGTCCGCACGCTTAACGTTCGATGACGATTTGTATTATGAGTTTATGTGATTTGATGTACCGAAGGTTGTTCGGAGCCCCAGATGAGATCACAGACATGACGAGGAGTCTCGAAATGGTCGAGATGTAAAGATCGATATATTGGAAGGCTATATTCGGACATCCGAAAGGTTCTGAGTGGTTCGGGTATTTTTCGGAGTACCGGAGAGTTACGGGAATTCGCCGGGGGAAGTATTGGGCCTTCATGGGCCTTAGTGGAAAGGAGAGAAGGGCCACAAGGGGAGGCCGCGTGCCCCCCCATGGGCTGGTCCGAATTGGACTACGGAGGGGGCGGCACCCCCCCTCTTTCCTTCTCCCTCTCCTACTCCTTCCCTCTCTCCCCTCTTGGAAAAGGAAGGGGACTCCAACTAGGATTGGGAACCCTAGTTGGACTCCCCCTATAGGCACGCCCCTCCTAGGCCGGCCTCCTCTTCCCCCTCCTTTATATACGTGGCCAGGGGCACCCCATAGACACACAAGTTGATCTTTAGCCGTGTGCGGTGCCCCCCTCCACAGTTTTCCACCTCGGTCATATCGTCGTAGTGCTTAGGCGAAGCCCTGCGCCGGTAACTTCATCATCACCGTCACCATGCCGTCGTGCTGACGAAAATCTCCCTCGGCCTTAAATGGATCAAGAGTTCGAGGGACGTCAGCGAGCTGAACGTGTGCAGATCGCGGAGGTGCCGTGCGTTCCGTACTTGGATCGGTTGGATCGCGAAGACGTTCGACTACATCAGCTGCGTTACTAAACGCTTCCGCTTTCGGTCTACAAGGGTACGTGGACACACTCTCCCCGCTCGTTGCTATGCTTCTCCTACATAGATCTTGCGTGATCGTAGGAATTTTTTTGAAATACTACGTTCCCCAACACCTTCTCACAGAGAACGTCGTGAATTTCAGTTTACGACGGCCAGCTTTTGACCATCTGTTTTTGGTCACAAAAATGTCGCAAATGAAAAACAATGACCTTTCAGTGAACAATAGTGATGGTCACAAGTTGACATATTTCTTGTAGTGGAAAATCCTACCTGAGCTGGGCGTGCCACACGGCGAGCCGCACGCCGGAGAGTCCCTACCGGAATGGTGCGCAAGAAACGGCCAAGAACACATGCAGACGCGAAAAGCAAAGACAATGAGAGCAGTTTGCCTCCTCGCCCTGTGGGAGATATGGAAGCACCGCAATGCAATTGTGTTCGGCGGCAAAACACCATGCATGCGGGATGTGTTATGTAAGATAGCGAGAGAATATGAATTGTGGCAACAAGCGGGATTGTTGAGTAGCGAGGATGTTCTCCTCAAGGCGGCACTTAGGTGGGCAGAGGGCGAGTAGTAGTCTTCCAAGCTAGAGGGTGGAGTGTGATGTGTGTCGCGTGTACCCACACATTGTAAAAAGCGGAGGGGCTCTTCCCCCTTTTTCTATCTTCAATATATGATACGCACACTTGTGTGTATTCGGAAAAAAGAAGGACATGCACCGGCGCTCAGCCAACCAAGCCTCTTTGCCGATCGGTGGAAATCAAACAAGCTAAACTTATGTTTCTCAATAACAACTTAGAAGCCTAGGAAACAGGGTGCCGGCAAACTTTGATCGATAATGCACAGGAAACAAGTTGCCACAATTAGCTACAGGAGACAGTTAGAGCGAGCACTGGTCAGTGGACAAATCTACGCGGTGAAATAACAAGATGCAGTGTGGCTCCTAGTTCAGCACTTCATGCAGTATAAAGAACCACGTATAAGGCTAAGATGAGCCGACCTGGCTGACCCAGTAGGTCACACGGTGCCGGTCCTGTCGACCCAAATCTCATTTAAGACCGACCCACATGACCCATTGGCCTCAAACTTTTGAATCGGGTCAGCGACCTGACGGGCCGACCCGATCCATTCCCATTCTGAAATCATCCGCAGATAAAGGAAATACAAAAACTTAGTAAGAGCAACTCTAACCGATCCCAAAACGTATATATGAGAATGCTCCAACCCGCACCGAAGGAGCGAATATACTCGAGCGAAACGGTCCGGAGGAAAAATTTCTGCGCTTGTCCGCCCTCGTTACCATGTCCCCCCACCTCTTCCCGCCCCCTCCCCCCACACTCCGCCCGCTGCCACCGGCGGCGAGTCTCCACCTCTGCTCGCCCCCCTCCCCGGACCCCTAGCCCATGCCGTCGGCGGCGAGTCCCCACCCGGTGACGCTCGCGCAGGACGAGCCTGGTGGAGCCTTGCGCCGCAGTGGTGGTGCTCGTTCAAAGTACAGGCTGGTCCAAGCACTCGTTGACGAGCGCGACGGCTCCATCTACGGCGCCGTCCTCGAATGGGACCGCCAGGCCGCACTCTCGGACTACATCCCGTTTCGAGCAAGGCTGGCAATCCTTGATGATGCACGACCTGGGGCAGCGGCGCGGTGAGGTCCTTGACGCTGCTGGTGCCCTCCCGTCGAACACCCCGACCCACATGACGGTGCGACGAGGAGACCGGCGACGTACGGTGTGTCCGGCGTGCTCACTAGCCGTGCTGGCTTGGTCACCATCGTCGCGGGGGTGCATAGCAGGTGTTCGACGAAATGTATGAACCAAAAGTAAGTTTTACTCCGTTATATTTAGTGATCGACTAGGTCCAGCCAAAACTTAGTGAAGTAAAAATATTCCACTAGGGTTTACTTCACCGGATCCTTCTTTATTTTTAGGGAATCGGTTAGAAATGCTGTAAGAGAGATATGAAGACTAGCACCATGAATTAGTTTGAATGCTTGGGATAGAGAACTTTCAAGTTCAGATACCTTCCGTCTTACTTTGCGTCAACGCTACACAGTTTACAGTATAGAAAGATCTCCCGCCTCTGCTAGATATTGATCGGATCGGATCGGACGTCCTTATTGAAAAGACATTATTAGTGAATCAAGGAACGTGGAAGATCCATACAGATGGATCCTGCTATTTTCTAGACAATGGAACCAGCAAATATTTGCATCATGATGGGAAAAATGCACCACCAACAAGTACAACGCCGAGACAGACACCAACTTTACACGCGAAATAGTAAAAAAACTGTAGTACCAGAGACCAATCTTCCTTCAAGATTAAGCTTCACATCAAAGCTGTTAAAAACCAACTGGTATTGTTTCTACTGCAACAGCTACTGCATCCGAGTTCTGTTATTTAAGAGTGCACCTTACCAGTTGACCAATATGAACATGGTAAAAATACTCACAATCTTTATCTTTCTGAATGCATAGGCAAAGATGTATTGCTAATCTGGAGCTTGAGGGGCTCGCTGATTACTGCATTCACTGCGCCGACCATCTCGCTTGGGGAGGTAAATGCATCGGTGTGAGAGAAGAACACGTGGCATGTCTTGCACATCTTCCAGAACAGCTCCCTGCATGGTCTAGGAACTACACTCTTCCTTAAGGACTAACCTTAGTAAGTCTTTTCTACATGAGGCTATGGATCTTATTATCGACTCTTTAGCCGCTTCTATGGATATAGAACCATCACCATGTAGAACAAGCAGTGAAACACTATCTAGTTTTCCCTCACTGCTCTCCCTCTGCAACAATAGATCAAATATATGTCAGAACAACACGATTACAATGTAGAAGGATAAACTACGCAAAAATGATGAGTAAACTTCTAAATTCTCAGAGCGAATATGAGATTACATTGTTCTAAACCCTTAGCCCTTTTTCATTCTAGATTTTTAAAGGAGTTTTGAAGGATCCTAAATCTAAGGATTTTTTTCCTATGTGTGTTGTTTGATTCATAGGATTGCATACTGTATCAATTTTCCCCTTATGATTTATTTGAACTAGATTTCATCAAAAAGTTTTCATCCACCCGAATCTCTTGGAAATCAAACACCCTTTCAATCATATACTGCAAGCACATTTTCTATTCACGTGTTTTTGCGATCACACTAATCAAAGTTGTCCTTAATAGTATCATGAATGACTACACATTTGATTTTTTGTCAAGATTTGTATATATAAGATTATTATGGTGCCCCTAATCTCACAAAATAATTTTGTATACCAAGATAGATGAATTTGCATGTAGGGATATGTGTAGCCACATCAACGAAGAATGAAACAGTCATATGCTTACACAGCTATACTAGATCTTATTAGACGCACACTTTTAGCTGTAAAAGGGCCCAAATACCTCAAAGCCTTGGATGTCGTTGAGGAGACGACCACATTTGCTCATTAGCCTGAATAATGTGTTGTACTCTTCATCTTTGACAACACATCCAAAGAGCTTTTGCCCGACGAAATACATTGTTATGAGCACAATGGGCCCCAGTGCGAATGACACAACTGCATTTTCCACGTATTCTTCAATAGTTGGCACATATCGTCTCATCCGCCATTCTGCCTCGGTCATCATAGACCTTAGTAGTTGTACCCACTGCCGATGAAATCCAAATGTCAACGCCGAACACAAATGAACTTCAAAATCAGGTGATGCACATGAAACTCACTAATTCTATCATGTGCTTTTTAACGTCACGGTTTTGGACTGCAGAAGCCAATGCTCCAAGTTGGTTCACTGTAGTATAGATAGCACAAAATAATATTTTCACTTGCTCAGAGTAGAACTCATCTTTGGAGTGCTCATCCCACCTAAGACAACAATTAGGAAATCAGACAAAAATGACATGTTATATATGCATGATGCACTAGCACTAGTTAAGAAACGAAGGGCCAATTGGGGAGAGGCCTTCCCTAAAAAAAACTAGGGAGAAGCCTCCGCGGCATCTTTAATCAACACACACACACACACACACACACACACACACACACACACACACCTTGCGCTCTAGCTACTTGAGCATTACTCGGTTCTCTATGAAAGGATTGAGGAATGACTTCCCTCCATGCTAGTCCTATATAAGACTATGTAGATACACACCCACAGTCCGCGGTACCAACAAAGAAAGAACAGACGAAGATGTGAAGTCAAAGGAATCGTACTTCTCAACTAGTGCTACAAGATTTTCCAACTCTTCCTTTGACCCCACAATATCAAAGAAGTCATCAGCAGCAGTTGCGAGTACAGAATTTTTGGCCCATGAAATGCGAGCATCAGACAGTTCAGGAGGGAATAAGGTAGCAGCTGCTGCGAGGTAACAATACGTCAGCTTCTGTCGTACAAACTGTAGCTTGTCCAGCTTGTTATCCTTCGCCCACCTGTTGCAACAAAATTTTGCAAATTGCTCAACAAAGGAAGTTAATAAGAAAAAGGAGCATAACTTTCGAATACCTTCTAAGATGAAGGAGTTCATCCTGGTAAATAGATTGAGATAAGGTGAAATCTTCAACTGCCAAAGCAAGAAAATCTTGGTTGACCCGGCATTTCCTGATTCAACCCAAAAAAGAAGTTTTAACTCCTAGACGGCCTATTATTTTTGAGAAATGAGACACTTACATGTATTCTGTCTTTAACATCCGAGAACCTCTGGTATCAAAGTGCTCAATGTTCCTCTTGTGGTCTAAATGTTCCATTGTGGCATAAAAGGGAAATTTGAGAGCATATTCCACCTACAATTATAAAAAGAACATTAATGAACAGAAGCTGAACTCCCAACAACATAACGAATCAATTAATTTTTTGAACTTTTAATTTCCTGCAAGCACCTCTCCGAAGATTGGCCTTGTTTGCACCCCATCAGAGAGCATCTTTTCTGTCAATAAGCTGCCTGACCAGTGGCTTGTGTTATCTAGTACCAAATCATTTTCTGATACACTCACTTTTGAGGCCTTGTATAATTCCATTATTGATTCTGTATCACTTAAATATCCTTGAAGTGAATTATGGAATGTGGAGGCTTCATAAACATGAGACAACTCATCTGCATTGAATAGTAATTATTGGGTCAAATATAACAATAGAATAGAAAAGGAACGAGCTGGATGCGATACTTTTGATCTATGCTACCCAGACATTCAATCTAGTTCCAGAATTCTGCATCCAATGGCTTTGGACAAATAATAGTCCCTCTTTTGTCCAGTCTATAGCATCTTAATTGTACTTCTGGCCTGTAATAGAACAATACAAATTTCGTTTTGTATGCATTACCTTCTCTTGATCAAATAATTTTCTTACAAGCTACTTATTTAGTAATAAACAGGTTCATGTCTTTAGTATTGGAGTTATGCATGTTATGTAAATTTAAATAAATATTTAATTTTCTTGTTTAATTAATGTAACTCAAGATGTGTCCTGCACATGTGCAGTTAGTAGTATTATTATGAAGAGCAAGATAATATTAATAAGATAGGGAATTCCTGTCCAAGGAAGTACCAGAGGAAACACCATATCCGTTCATACGTAAAAGACGAAATGCCATTGCACATGTTTCTACATCCAGCATGATTTCCTCATCTCTATGTAACCACAAACTGAAAAGGGAATACAGTTAAGTTTTACAATCAATAGCTTGTAAAAACGTCTTACATTGTGGGACGGAGGGAGTACAAAAGATAAATATCCTTGGTCACTAGTCACTACCTATATGTCACGTCGAGGATGCCCTTTATCTCATTAAGAAAATGTTGAGATATCCCAATCTTCTCAAGAGAATCCACCATTGAAAGCTGACAATATATATTTATTGGATATACAGTTGGCACTGCAAAAGTCGAATTTCATTAGATTCAAGAAACATGTAGTACCCTTGCAAATTACCCCGACAAGAAATGGTCGGAAAACCCACCTGAACTACCAAATTTACTAACAAGAGAATTTAGGTACTCGAGGGCTTTGTCATCATAATTGTGGATTAAAGCAGCAGAAGTTGCTGAAGGAGAGTTGAACAACGACCCATTCTTCCTCTGGAACTTCATAACTTTATCGCGGTCCAAGATGTTTCCTAACCCTTCACAAATATAGGCCATATATGCTTCTTTTCCATAAGATTTATCCCTAGCAAGTCTGAATTAGGTCAATATATACATACCATACTCAAATTCTAATTGATGATTCATAAGTAAGGAGAGAAGACGAATATGAATCGCATCTGACCACATTACCCCTTTCAAATTGAGGTTCTTAGCAAAACTTTCAAAAATAAACTTGTTAATGAACTTCATCTTCTCAAAAGGGAAGTAAGAAACAAAGTAGATAATAAATTTCCATTAACATAAGTAGTCAATGGAAACAAACTACAAGAACCAGGTGTCACTACAGTACAGACAAGATAAGGAAATATGGCACAATTTTCATGCCAGAATTGACAATGCCAAACCTTTTCAGTTCCATCTCCCGGAGGTGAAGAATCCCATGAACATGCGTTTGTCGAACAGGAAATTCCAAACCCATCCCAATGGCAAGGCTAAGCATACCAGGAAAAATGACATTGAAGCCTATGGGAGCAACAATTTGCTCATCCATGACAACAGAGAAATACTTTCCAATAAAGCGCAGACCTGTTAGTATCATTTTCATTACATCAAGACCATCAAATACATAAAACAACAAAAAGTAAATCGTCTTTATTCATACCTCTTTGGATATGTTTTGTACCAATGTTCCATCTCTTAAGTGCAAGTACACAAGCCAATGTGGATGAAAGGATGTCCTTGTCAACTGAGGACTCTACTTGACTCTGACCCCAAGATCTATTTCTTCGTTGGTTTTGTAGTATCCATTCAACACACTGAGGGAAGCATAGAATATGAGGGGAGCCTGACAAGGGCACCATAGCCACCCATGCGGTGTCGTATGATGATGGAGACAATTCAGGTCTTAGGAGTTGCTTCCTTATTCTAGATAACCGCTCCTAGTTTGTATGTATGCAACATAATATTTAGTGGAGATAAAAATGATCCAATTATGACCAATAGTGATGTCCATACCGTGTTTTGGAGACTTGCATTTTCTCGTACAAACATCCTCTCAGTAGTAGCTGTTTGAAGAAAGCACATGTGTGACACGAATCAGCCGATGCATCACTCATGTATATACAGTTTATATGATGGCAACAACACCCCCCCCCCCCCCCCCCCCAGAACACTTGGCTTTATTATTAGCCATGCTCTTATAGAAATGAATGAAGAGAGTGAAATGTGCTGGTACCTTGGGGCTTAATTTATACATAGGTGTTATGGCCATAAATGCTTAATAAAACGGCGGAAATGTTATAGAACTGACGTTCGGGAGTGGTTTTTCGGGGAACAACTCTTTGGTGCATCTGATTCCACCTGGGAATCTTAACACTGGTGACATGTGGCAATTTTCATGGAGCACACTCCCGTGCACCCTCCTAGGCAACGATGCAATCGTTCGCTCCCATACACCCTTCCCGTGAATCTGACTCCACCCGTGATTCTTAACAGTTTTTTTTGGCCAAGTGCTAGTCACGGTTCCTGCATTGTGTTGTGATGAATTTATTTTATAATATGCTCTGGTAATATAACCACAAAAATGACAAAAAAGTAGATACCAGAACAAGCAGACAAAACCTTGTGCTGGAAAGGTGGATTATCATAATCCAATTCTATGCCAAACACAGGGTTTAGAGCTTTGAAGTAACATCTAAACTCGGCTAAAATCTGGCTACCATTGTTGAGGCATGGTGTTACACAGAGGCCTCAAAATGCTTGAAAACATTGGTGATTTTCAGAGGTCTAAGAGGAGAGTGAAGTTGTTTAGTGCGTGATTGTGTTTTGGCCTCAGTGTCAGCCAGTCGTCGTTGTGTGAGCCCCTTGGGAGCTCCTATTCCATGTTAAAACTGTGGAATTTGCTAATATAGTGTTCACATGGGCTTGCCTACAAAGCTCTCGCTCGCTCATCTCGGCTCCCTACTCCATTTGCTCACTTAGTATTTTTTTTCTCCCACTTGCTCCACTGCTATCTTGTAAAAAGTCGACTATTTTTTTGGAAAAAGTTCGTTAATCAAAATATGTTCACGGATTTTTAAAATGTTGCAAATTAAAAAATCCATGAATTTCAAAAAATATTTGAGAATTTAAAATATTCATTGATTTCAAAAAATATTCGCAAAATTGAAAAATGTTCACAATCTTTACAAATGTTTGTGAACTTTAAACATATTCATGAATTTAGAAAGTATTAGGATTTTTAAATGATGTTCAATTTTTAATAAATGTTCATGAATTAATATATGGAAAAATAAAATTTAAAAATCAAAAAGAGAAGAAAAAAGAAAGAGAAAAAAATTAAGAACCCTCAACTAACAACACATACCCTTACAAGCGAGCCCCAGTGACCCCACAACCCCTGATGAATTATTAGATTCCAAAATCTTGGGAGCTTAGTATCTTAAAAAGATTAGATTAGATTGGTCGGAACTTATCCATGCATGAAAATGGTGGTACTGAAATTTGAAGTCCTTACACAGCTATCCTTGTGGATTGTCTCCGTAAGGCACACATAATTGGTTCCATAACCGATAATCACTTTTTGTTGGATGCTAACAGGATGAGGCACAAACTAGCGGGTATAATTAGGACTGAAAGTCTACTCTGTATCTTTATTTTGCTACATATTGTAAACAACACAACCATATGTTGATTTCGAATAAAGGGAAAATCTACTTTGTATACATGTGCCTACATGCACTTCGCTGCTGTGACATTCCAATAGTAGAGAGAGCACATGCATGCACGCAAGAATCTTACACATCATGCTAATATCATCGCATTAATTTCCTTTTTTAAATTTTAAAATAATTTACGCACAAACTGTTAATCCAATTAGCGGCCAGTCTTCGTCGATGAATTTATCTCAGCGAGGGCTTCAAAATAAGATCCTATGTTGACATGTTTCAGTGATTTTTTTTTTCGCGACAAGTTGCCATAAAGATTGTGTTTAGTTACTGGACAATAATGTTATATATTTTTAAACATTGCAATGTTATGTAGAGTTATATAGTGAGTATTCAAGTGTTAACAATACGTAGGAACATATATCAACCGACAAAAGTACCATGCTCCATGAATCAAGCCTTTTTGTTGTGTATACCGACCTTCAACAATCTGGCAGCTAAGTTAATTTCATTTTGACAACTAAGTAGATAAAACATGGCAAATATGTGATGACAATCTGGCAACTACCGACAATTTCTTTTGTCGAAACACGCCGGCATGAGATCTACTTTCAAAGATCTCTCTGCGAGAAAGCCAATGGTGAAAGCGGATCGACAATCGGGTTTACGGTTTGGGAGATAAAACTTTTTTAACTTCAAATTTGAAAGAATCTTTTGATGATGTCACGCATATGTGTCATTGCTGCATGCAAGAAAGAGAAAAACTGCCACATGGGAAGACCTTTATGCAGCGCCGCTACGTAGTAATGTCCTTGAATAAAAAGTGCGATAGATGGCATTTTTAAAAACATACTCTAAATACTAAATGCTACAAAATGACCAAGGAATAGAACTAGTATGTTGTAGGGGACAACCTAGGCATTGTTCGGACTATGGATGGTCTTGGGTCGGGCTTTGCAAAGACCAATCTCAAAATTCTAAGCCTAGGCCCAGGCCATCACATGGCGTGAAAATGGTTACTTTTGCATTTAAAGTTAATAAATGACCTATTTTGATATTAAATCATGCAATATATACCTATTGTCATATAATATCATCAGTACACATGTTTCTTGGGTTTTTCCAGGCTGGAAAGTGAGGCTTGAGCAGACCTCTTATAATATTCTTTGAACTAATAATTGTTCATAATTTTTTTTCAAAATTCATTAATTCCAAATTATTCTACATTTTCTCTAAAATTCACCAAATAAAAAAAAGAAATAAGAATGCAACAATTTTTTAAATCAAAATTATTTTATGAAGTGAAAAAGGAAATAAAATACACATAAAATAAATAAAATTAAAATAAAAGAGTATGTAAAATAAAAAAGAGACGAAAGAGCAAAGCCTGTAAAAATGAAACAAAGGGAAAAACAAAAAGACAGAGGAAAACCCCCAAAAAAGATAAAGAAAGCCGGCGCCTACGGTTGGCTGGCCCATTAGTACTGTGGGTGCGTGTTTTGCTTGAGGGACTGCAAGCCGCAAGCCATTGGGCTCCTCCTTTGTGCATCTAATATTGGGTACCAACAGAAGAACCGCGTCCACGTCAAAAAGAAAAAAAATCATAGAAAATCAAAGTTTGTTCGATTTGATGTATTTTGGTAAATTAATAAAGCTGGATAATTTGATTAAAAAGAAACCGTCTTCATAGAACATCCAAACCACAGCATGTAAATACATTATTTGTTGACCAGTGCATGTAAATGCATTAGGTAAGGAAATAGTCTCTACAAAAATACTATAAAAGAAAGGCAAAAAACAATGATGAAATGTACCAAAACAGCCAGAAGATGACAACAACCGTGCAACATGCAAACCATATTTGGCTCGGTGCACCTCCTCAAGCAATTCATACCACTAATAAATTGTACTCGCTCCGTCCGAAATTACTTATCATAGTAATGAATAAAAATAAATATATCTAAAACTAAAATACGCCTAGATATCTCCATTTCTCCGACAAGTATTTTCTAACAGAGAGAAACTACCGTTGGTGATTTTGCACGCCTTGGTTACTTCCGATCCGGCGAGAGATGGGGAACAGGCAAAAAACCCCAAATTACCAATCCAAGCAAACCAGGAAATCTTACCAGAACAAGAGTGAATCGTCCGGCCGGTCCTCTCGATGCCGTGAAGGGGAGGTCGAGTACGAGACAGGAGCTCCATGCAGCGTGCTTCATTGGAAGGAAGCCTGGATGATGCGTGGACTGCGAAGCAGCCGGATCGGAGGTCAAGCGCGCTACTTACATGATGGTGCGAGCGAGGTCTTGGCACCAACCGTGGAGCAGCCGGGCGGAGGAAGGCTCGACGAGGACGACCACCCGGCACCCGCCTGCCAGCGATTTGCCGGCGGCAAGGAACGGCCCCCGATTACTTTACTGTCCGACATGGGGTAAAAAATGCACGCACGGACCGATCGATGAAGTGATGCTGTACAGGCCGCCGTTGCCGGAGGGTTTATATAGCACCATCGGAAAAAGGGAAGCAACTCATCCGGGTGGTGAACGGGCGCCACTGAACAAGAACAATGTATGTGATGCCTCTCAACTACGGCACATGTACTGTACTATATTGTTAAGAGTGGGACAGGCAAAAATTCAATGCAAACGTGCAAAACATGTTTGAGTTTTCTTTCCTACGGTAATATACATGTTATATTCAAACAGCATGTGACGCTCCAACGACGACCCTGTAAATTTCCTCCCGTATTCGTTCGCCGGACAGGAAGACTAGTCCGCAGACACGGATACGGGAGGACGCCGTCCAACTGTAGCATGTATATGTCCGTCAGTAAATTTAAACTCAAATGTACGCTGATCTACACAATACGCTGGATCACACTCGTGCCAGATCGCATCCCCAATCACAATAAAAAAGAAGCAAATATGCTTAATTTTTATATGGCCGAATCCAAAAGAGGCAAATATGCTTAGGTAAGGCCATCACCGGTCTGGGTGTAGGACTGCTGCGTGGCCGTTTGGGTGTAGGACTGCTGTTGCTGGTAGTTACCGGACTAGGTGGGATCCGAGTTTTCCACCTGCCCATCCTCATAGCCCCCTCCTCCTCTTTCGCCTCCGTTGTGGATGATATCAAGCATCTCCTTATCCGCGTCGTACATCGGCTCCCCTGCTCTCGGATGTCCATCTGCTCCCCACCCGCCGTCATCGTCCGGACGAGCTGCGGCGAAGAATACTCGGAGAAGAGCGGCGCCACGTTAACGTCGACGATGTAAAGAACCGTACTGGCGGGGTTTGTGAGCTACTTGGCGGCGTAGTAGTATGAATGTTTGTAAGGCTCCGGCCATGGCGCCATCTGTACTGTGGGCGCGCCCATTTGGCGGTGTCTGCCACGGCCTTGCCAACCGCCTTGTCCGCCACGTCCTCCACGCTCATCGCCACCACCAGGCCCACCGGCGGCCAGCCGCTTCTTTAGATTCTCCTCCTTTGCGGCCTTGGCTTTGACGCGGCAATTTTGTCGCGTCTCCGAGCTGATCTTCCGGGTGAGCGTGGTACTCGGATCCTCCGGCACCTCTGACGGTTCTATGCGTCGGCGGCGGAGGGAAGGAGAGGGTGGGAGAAAAGAACGGGAATTGGGCGGAGAGCGGCGGGGAGTGGAAGAAGAGAGTGGGGGAATTTGGCGTGGAAACAATGCGGGATGCTACTAAAGCATGGGCTCCACCTTCCTATTGGGTGGGCCATGGGTGGAAAGCGATGTTTCGCGTGTCCGGACTCCCGCAAACCTTCCCACGTTTGTCTCCGGTTTGCGAGAGAAATTGCGTCCGGATCACCCAACGTACCGATACAGGACCGCGTTGAATGGCTTCCGTGGTCCGTACAACATGGTCCGGACGGTTGCGGAAGGTTTGGGAGTCGGCGTTGGAAATGCCCTTAGGTATGCCAATCAATGTTTTTGGCAAGATATTTGTCATTGAGTAGATATGCACATGTCAATCAGACGTCGCCACTGGTGCATAAAAAAGGAGCATAAACCATTGACAAATGTGTCTTTGAATGCATTCATCTTATCAAGGAAGCATATGTCACAGAGAAAAGTTTTCAAAGGGCATGTGGTGTACCACGGTGCTCTGCATTGTTGTGAATTGGTGGAGCGCCCGTCTGAGGAATGTTGATGCTCAAGATGCTTAAATTCGGGAAGGCTACAATACAATCCAACCTTCTCCAACGCTGGCCCTCTCACCCAAAATTTTCTCTTGGCCCTCTTTTGCGTGAAGCGGTTGTCGTACATTTATACTGCTTAAGGACCGGTCCAGAGCGTCAGCACCACATTTATGTCGACCCAGAGTGGACGCGATATCTCATTGAAGACGGCACTGAAGCGGTGCACCGGCTGAGATCGCCTAAGAGACTCCTAAGAGACTCCTGGTACTTCTAAACTTGATTAATTAACAAGGAATAACTCAGTGTTATTCATATTTTGAACAACGAGAAGCCACTGATGATTCATGCGAATCCTTCGAAGCCTATTCATGTTAGCCGGGACAAACAAATGGAAGCAGGAACTTAAGATAAAAGTCTTAACAAAAATCTAGAAAAATAACTAGAACAGCCTAACGCTGCTAGTGTGTAAATTCATTTGTAAATTGGTGCGATTTAGCGGCGTGGTGTGAAAGCCCGACACCGCTAGTGTGTCAGTGCTGGCGCTGCTGAACGACACCACGTCAGTAGTATCTAGAAGGCATCAAATGCACCCCATTGCTGCCTGACCCTCTCGCCTTCCACCCCTCTCACTGCCATGTCGGCCCGCCTAGTCAGAAAACCCATCGCTACATAATTAAAAAGTCAAACCCCCTGCTCTCCCGTCACTCACTCATTCTCCTTCTCTCACAATGTTGCTCCCCCCTCGCCCGCAACCCCCATCCCCGCCCCCCCTCCCAAATCCGACCGATCATCCATCGTCAGCGTGCACCCTGCCATGGTAGGCCGCCCGAACAATGGCCGTGGTCGTCGCATCGCTCAGATACGCAAGGCTTAGCTCAGCCGGGTACCCGCATCTCAAGGCGTCGGCGACTCCGTTGCCAGCCGCGCACCACCACAGGGGGCCGACGGGGCCGAATCTTCTAGTCACCTTCCCCGTTCTCCACTTGGAGGTGAGGAGCCAGCTTGAGGTTGGCACCGCCTTAACCTCGAGCTCCTGCTATACCAACAAGATGTCCGCGATCCTTGCTCGATCACTCTGAGGATGTCTCAGAGGCGAGATCTACCGATGGTGAGCCTGCCAGCCCCGCGGCCCCTCCTGTGCTCCTGCTCCATTAACGTCCTTCCTTGTGTTAGAATGCGTGCATGAGGAGGAGGTGATGGTCGCGGTCGCGATGGCGCACTCCAAGTTGGCGCGGGCGCGTCTGGCTTCGTGTATGCGCGCTTTGACACGGGGGAGTCTGAAGGAAATATGCCCTAGAGGCAATAATAAAGTTGTTATTTTGTATTTCCTTATTTATGATAAAGGTTTATTATTCATGCTAGAATTGTATTGATCGGAAACCTAAATACATGTGAGAATACATAGACAAACACCGTGTCCGTAGTGAGCCTCTAATTGACTAGATCGATGATCAAACATGGTTAAGGTTTTCTAACTATGGACATGAGTTGTCATTTGATAACGGGGTCACATCATTAGGAGAATGATGTGATGGACAAGACCCATCCGTTAGCTTAGCATAATGATCGTTCAATTTTATTGCTATTGCTTTCTTCATGTCAAATACATGTTCCTTCGACTATGAGATTATGCAACTCCCGGATACCGGAGGAATGCCTTGTGTGCTATCAAACATCACAACATAACTGGGTGATTATGAATATGCTCTACAGGTATCTCTGAAGGTGTTTTTTGGGTTGGCATAGATCGATATTAGGATTTGTCACCCCGTCTATCGGAGAGGTATCTCTGGTCCCTCTCGGTAATACACATCATAAGAAGCCTTGCAAGCAAAGTGACTAATGAGTTAGTTACATGATGATGTATTATGGAACAAGCAAAGATACTTGCCAGTAACGAGATTGAACTAGGTATGAAGATACCGACGATCGAATCTCGTGCAAGTAACATACCGACGGACAAAGGAAATAACGTATGTTGTCATAACGGTTCGATGGATAAAGATCTTCGTAGAATATGTATGAGCCAATATGAGCATCCAGGTTCTGCTATTGGTTATTGACCGCAGAAATGTCTCGGTCATGTCTACATAGTTCTCGAACCCATAGGGTCCGCATGCTTAACTTCGATAACGATATTGTATTATATGAGTTATGTGATTTGGTGACCGAATATTGTTCGGAGTCCCGGATGAGATCACGGACAAGACAAGGAGTCTCGAAATGGTCGAGAGGTAAAGATTGATATATAGGACGATGGTATTCGGACACCAGAAGTGTTCCGGAGGGTACCGGGTACATATAGGGTCACCGGAAGGGGTTCCGGGCACCCCCAGCAAAGATATGGGCATAATGGGCCAAGGGAGGGACAGACTAGCCCACAGGGGGCTGGTGCGCCCCGCCACCAGGACGGCCAGCCCTAGGGAAAGGAAAGGGGAAGGGCAAGTCCCTCCTTCCTTCCCCTCCTCAAGGGAGAAAGGAAGGGAGTGGGGGCGCCACCTCCCCCTTCCTTCCCCTGGCGCCTATACAAGGAAGGGGGGCGAACCAGGGCAGGAGCCCAAGTGGGATTCAGTCCCACTTGGGGGGGCCCTTGGCCTCTCCCCTCTCCCTCCCACCTATATATATGCGGAGGGGGGCGCCTAGAACAGACAACATCAATTGTTAGCCGTGTGCGGCGCCCCCCCCCCCTCCACAGTTTACACCCCCGGTCATATTCTCGCGATGCTTAGGCGACGCCCTGCGCGGATCACTTCACCGTCACCGTCACCATCACCGTCACCGCGGAACTCATCTACTTCCTCGACACCTTGCTGGATCAAGAGGACGAGGGACGTCATTGAGCTGAACGTGTGCAAAACTCGAAGGTGCCGTACGTTCGGTGCTTGATCGGTCGGATCTAGAAGAAGTTCGACTACATCAACCGCGTTGTCAAAACGCTTTCGCTTTTGGTCTACGAGGATACGTAGACACACTCTCCCCCTCGTTGCTATGCATCTCCTAGATAGATCTTGTGTGAGCGTAGGAATTTTTTTGAAATTGCATGCTACGTTTCCCTACAGTGGCATCAGAGCCAGGTCTATGCTTAGATGATATGCACGAGTAGAACACAAAGAGTTATGGGCAGTGATCGTCATACTGCTTACCATCAATGTCTTATTTTTATTCGGCGGTATTGTTGGATGAAGCGGGCCGGACCAACCTTACATGACCACGTTCATGAGACCGGTTCCACCGACAGACATGCAACTAGTTTTGCATAAAGGTGGATGGCTGGTGTCTGTTTCTCCTACTTTAGTTGAATCAAATTTGACTACAACCGGTCCTTGTTGAAGGTTAAAACAGCAAACTTGATAAATCATCGTTGTGGTTTTGATGCGTGGGTAAGAATGGTTCTTGCTAGAAGCCCGTAGCAGCCATGTAAAACTTGCAACAACAAAGTAGATGACGTTTAACTTGTTTTTGTAGGGCATGTTGTGATGTGATATGGTCAAGACATGATGTGATATACATTATTGTATGAGATGATCATGTTTTGTAAAAGTTATCGGCAACCGGCAGGAGCCTTATGGTTGTCTCTTTATTGTATGAAATGCAAACACCATGTGATTGTTTTACTTTATCACTATGCGTTAGCAATAGTTGTAGAAGCAATAGTTGGCGAGATGACCACAACGCAAAGATGGAGATCAAGGTGTCGAGCTGGTGACGATGGAGATCATGACGATGCTTTGGAGATGGAGATCAAAAGACAAGATGATGATGGCCATATCATGTCACATATTTTGATTGCATGTGATGTTTATCTTTTATGCATCTTATTTTGCTTAGTACGGCGGTAGCATTATAAGATGACCCCTTCACTAAATTTTTAGGTATAAGTGTTCTCCCTGAGTATGCATCGTTGCGACAGTTCGTCATGTTGAGACACCACGTGATGATCGGGTGTGATAGACTCTACGTTCAAATACAACGGGTGCAAGACAGTTTTGCACATGCGGAATACTCGATTAAACTTGACGAGCCTGGCATGTATAGACATGGTCTCGGAACACTAAAGACCGAAAGGTCGAAGGTGAATCATATAGTAGAACTGATCAACATAGAGATGTTCACGATTGATGACTACTCCATCTCGCGTGATGATCGGACATGGTTTAGTTGATTTGGATCACGTTTCACTTAGATGACTTGAGGGATGTCTATTTAAGTGGGAGTTCATTAGTAATTTGATTAATTCAACTTAATTTATCATTAACTTAGTCCTGATAGTATTTGCAAATTATGTTGTAGATCAATAGGTGGTGATGTAGCTCCCCGTTTATTTTTGATATGTTCCTAGAGAAAAATAACTTAAAAATGATTGTAGCAATGATGCGGACTGGGTCCGTGATCTAAGAATTATCCTCATTGCTACACAGAAGAATTATGTCCTTGATGCACCGCTAGGTGACAGACCTACTGCAGGAGCAAATGTAGACGTTATGAACGTTTAGCAAACTCGATATGATGACTACTTGATAGTTTAGTGCGCCATGCTTTACGTCTTAGAACCGGGACTTCAAAAATGTTTTGAACGCCAGGGAACATATGAGATGTTCCAAGAGCTGAAATCGGTATTTCAGACTCATGCCCGTGTCGAGGGGTATGAGACCTCTGACGAGTACTTTTCCTACAAGATGAAGGAGAATAGCTCAACCTGTGAGCATGTGCTCAGAATTTCTGGGTACTACAATCACTTGAATCAAGTGGGAGTTAATCTTCCAGATAAGATAGTGATTGACAGAGTTCTCTAGTCACTATCACCAATCTACTATAACTTTGTGATGAACTATAATATGCAAGGGATGACGAAAATGATTCCCGAGCTCTTCGCGATACTGAAATCGGCGAAGGTAGAAATCAAGAAAGAGCATCAAGTGTTGATGGTTAACAAGACCACTAGTTTCAAGAAAAAGGGCAAAGGAAAAGAAAGGGAACTTCAAGAAGAATGACAAGCAAGTTGCCTCTCCCGTGAAGAAGCCCAAAGCTAGACCTAAGCCTGAAACTGAGTGACTTCTACTGCAAAGGGAATGATCACTGGAAGCGGAACTACCCCAAATACTTGGCGGATAAGAAGGATGACATAGTGAACAAGGTATATTTGATATACATGTTATTGATGTGTACTTTACTAGTGTTCATAGTAACCCTTGGGTGTTTGATACCGGTTCAGTTGCTAACATTAATAACTCGAAAGAGGAGTTGCAAAATGAACAGAGACTAGTTAAGGGCGAGGTGACGATGTGTGTTGGAAATGTTTCCAAGGTTGATAAGATGACCATCGCACACTCCCACTACCTTCGGGATTAGTGTTGGACCTAAATAAATGCTATTTGGTGTTTGCGTTGAGCATGAATATGATTGGATTATGTTTATTGCGATACGGTTATTCATTTAAGTCAGAGAATAATTATTGTTCTCTTTACATGAATAAAACCTTCTATGGTCATACACCCAATGTAAATGGTTTATTGAATTCAATCGTAGTGATACACATATTCATAATATTGATGCCAAAAGATGCAAAGTTGATAATGATAATGCAACATATTTGTGGCACTGCCGTTTAGGTCTTATTGGTGTAAAGACAATGAAGAAACTCCATACGGATGGATTTTTGGAATCACTTGATTATGAATCATTTGATACTTGCGAACCATGCCTCATGGGCATGATGACTAAAACTCCGTTCTCCGGAACAATGGAGCGAGCCAATGACTTATTGGAAATAATGCATACCAATGTATACGGTCCGATGAGTGTTGAGGCACGCGGCGGGTATCGTTATTTTCTGACCTTCATAGATGATTTGAGCAGATATGGGTATATCTACTTAATGAAATACAAGTCTGAAACATTTGAAAAGTTCAAAGGAATTTCAAAGTGAAGTGGAGAATCATTGTAACAAGAAAATAAAGTTTCTACAATCTGATCGCGGAGGTGAATATTTGAGTTACGAGTTTGGCCTTCATTTAAAGCAATGTGGAATAGTTTCACAACTCACACCACCCGGAACACCACAATTTAATGGTGTGTACGGACGTCGTAACCATACTTTATTAGATATGGTGCAATCTATAATGTCTCTTACCGATTTACCACTATCGTTTTGGGGTTATGCATTAGAGACAGCTGCATTCACGTTAAATAGGGCACTGTCTAAATCCGTTGAGACGACACCGTATGAAGTGTGGTTTGGCAAGAAACCTAAGCTATCGTTTCATAAAGCTTGGGGTTGCAACACTTATGTTAAAAGGCTTCAGCCTGATAAGCTCGAACCCAAATCGAAGAAGTGCATCTTCATAGGATACCCTAAGGAAACAATTGGGTACACCTTCTACCACAGATCCAAAGGCAAGATCTTTGTTGCCGAGAATGGAACCTTTCTAGAGAAGGAGTTTCTCTCAAAAGAAATGAGTGGGAGGAAAGTAGAACTTGATGAGGTAATTGTACCTTCTCTCGAATTGGAAAGTAGCTCATCACAGAAAACCGTTCCCGTGATGCCTACACCAACTAAAGAGGAAGCTAATGATAATGATCATGAAACTTCAGATCAAGTTACTACCGAACCTCGTAGGTCAACTAGAGCACGTTCCGCACCAGAGTGGTACGGTAATCCTGTTCTGGAAGTCGTGTTACTAGACCATGACGAACCTACGAACTATGAAGAAGCTATGATGAGCCCAGATTCTGATAAATGGCTTGAGGCCATGAAATATGAGACGGGATCCATGTATGAGAACAAAGTATGGACTTTGGTGGATTTGCCCGATGATCGGCAAGCCATTAAGAATAAAAGGATCTTCAAAAGGAAGATGGACGCTGATGGTAGTGTTACTATCGACAAAGCTCGAATTGTCGCAAAAGGTTTTCAACAAGTTCAAGGTGTTGACTACGATGAGATTTTCTTGGTGGGACCTTCGAGTCTCTTTAGGATAGTGTCGCATATTGGGCATGACAAGTTGGTATCAGAGCCTCGGCCGACCATAGGAGCCCCCTTGTTTGATCGTGTAGTTTGGCCGTTGAGTCTAGAAGAAAACTTTTTCGGAGTCTAGTTATATCGGAGAGTAGGAATTATTTTTACTCCTCAGTCCCTTCGTCGCTCTGGTGAGAAATCTTGACGTAGGTGATTTGACATTACTCCTCTTCCCCTTCAAATTCTTTTTAGGATCACGCGGTTAGTTTTCGTTCGTTGCGATGTCAGCTCTTTTCATCCGGCGCACTTCTCTTTGAGTCATTCGATTCTCGTTATCTTTGGCGAGATCAGTCCTCAGTTCTTTCTCAACCGAAGTTGTTCCCCCGTACGAATTTGTCATTCTTTTTCCCACCCTCCCACCCTTTTTCTTCTCGGAACCTGAGCCTGTAATCGAGTATCCATTCTACTCGTGCGAAGCCTTTGCATTCTTTCCTCAACTATTTCAACCGGTGTTTTCTCTTCAAGTTATTCATCAGTTCCCCGTTCCAAGTTGCCTAGTTGTAACGCCCCGAATCCGATGCGCCAGGTGTCTTCCAGTCATTCGTCGTTGTTTCCATGTCATTCGCTTGCGTGTTGCATCTTGCCATGTCATCATGTGCATCGGATCATCATGTTTTTCAAAACTTGCATCTGGTCTCTTTCTCCGTTGTCCGTTTCGGAATCCGACACTCTCACATGCACCCGTCGCCCCTCTCAGACCTTGTTTCGTGAGCGGGAGAAAAACGTTCTCGGAATGGCCCGGGATTTTTCGAGTGGCCTTGGTATATCACCGGTAGACCGCCTGTCAAATTTCGTTCCATTTGGAGGTCGTTTGATGCCCCAGCGGTTAACCGGGTAACCGCGAAACCCCCTTCTCTTTGTAGCCCAGCACCCCTCCACGACAGCCCACTAGCCCATCTAAACCCCCTCCATGCTCTCCGTCGTTGGATTACGATCGTGTGGGCGAAAACCGCACCTCATTTGGCCACTCCTAACTTCCTCTACCTATAAATAAGTCCCTCCCCCCGAAATTCGCGGTGCAAACCCTACCTTCCTCTTCCTCGCGCCGCCGGACATGTCCACCCTCACCGGACATGTCCAGCCGCCACATCGCCCTGGCCAATCCCGTCGTGCCACGTCAGCATCGCCGCCGGCCCGAGCCAACCCGCGGCCGCCACGCGTCCCCGCCAGCTCACCACCGCGCCGCGGCCCGCGGAGCCCATCCGGGGCCCGCGAGGCCCATCCGCCGCCGCCGCGCGCCTCCCGGCCCGAGCGCCCACGCCGCCCTAGCACCGCCCCGCCGCCGCTCGCCGCATCCCGCACCACCGCCGCCTTCGCTCACCGGCGACGCCCCGCAACCCCACCGCTACACCGCCGCCTCACTCTCGCGCCGCCGCCGCCGAGTCACCCCGCGCCGCCCCTCAGCGCCGCCGCCTTCCCGCCGCTGCGCCGCCTCGCGCCCCCGCGTGGCCTCGCCGGAACGCGCCGCCCGCTCGCCGGAGCACCGTCCCACGCCGCCATCTACCATCCTCGTCGCGCCAAGCTCCGCCTCGCGTCAGCCGCCGCACGCCGCGCCTCGCCTCGCCGGTCTCCTCGTCGACTCCGGCTGCGCCGCTCGCCGGAGTTCGTCGTCATCGCCGAATCCGGCCCGGATCCCCGCCTGGATCAGATCCACCGGGAGTCGATCCAAACACTGCACCCCCGTTCCGCTTCGCTCCGTCCCGGGTCGACCCCGTCTAGTTTTCGGAGCATATATTTTCCTCCAAGTCCCCAGGATCTCATAATATGTGTGCATCTTCATCATGTCATATCTCCGTGCCCGTAGCTCCGAATTGTGCATATGATATGTCGAAATGTTCGCCTCGTGATGCTCTTCATGTTATTGCACTGTTGCATGCTTGTTTGAGTTCATATTGATGCCCTAAGGCTTGTTGAAAGAGTGCTATATGATGTTGTCTGCTGGAATTTATCATATCTTGCTGATTTGTCATTTTCATTGCATTTTGTGTGTGCACCCTATGAGCATCATGTCTACACGTTTTAGGGACATATTCATGCCATATTTACAGTGGTGCAATTCATGTATTTTTATGTGCCTTGTGGTGACTAGCACAAGCTTGCAAATTGTGCTACTTGATGTTGCTGATTTCAGACACTTAGTATTTCTGCAGTTTTTTCCTGTTACATTATGTTGCTATGTAAACATGTTGCCACAAGTAGATCCATGCATATTTTCAGGTAGTTCAGTAAGAGTGTTTTGAAGATATGGTTATGCTATATCCATTCTTGCCTCTGGTTGTAATTATGGAGTAGTGTAGCTTGTCATTACCATGCTCTAGTTTTGCTAAATATTGTTCCTGGCAGTTTATTAACAGGAAGTTCATTTTTGCCATGTGTTTTGCTAGTGATCCATGCACCCTATGAACTTTCTCTTGCCATTTTTAGCTTAATAAATATGTCTTCTTACTGTTGGTTACCTTGTGATGACATGAAATGCTTTGTGGTGAGTGGAATGAGCTTGCAAAGTTACTATCATGAATCTGGTTCTGCCATGCCATGTTTTTCTAGTAACTGGTCATATCACTTGCCATGTTTGCATTGATGCTACCATCAATTCCATGCATAATATGGAGGTGCCTACTTGAGATGTTTTAATGTCCATGTTATGCTCTATCATACCATGCATTTTTATACCTCATATGTCATGTAGTATATGTTTTCATTGCCATTAACATGCCTAGATGATGTTCCAGTTTTCTGTTAACTTTATGATACCATGTTGTGAGCTTGTTATTGATTGATCTATGCCTCTTTTTGTGATGTTCCAATTACATGATTTGAAGTATGTTATGAGTACTTTGTCGACATGCTAAGTTTGATAATTTTGGACTTCATATGACCGCTGTTCCAAGTTTGCAAACATGCTAAGTTGATGTTACTGTTTTGCATTCCCAGATTTCCTCGAAGTCTGAGAATCAGCTTATATCATGTTGCATATTATCGTTTTGTTTTCCATTGATCTATGGGTCATATGGAGATTCTTAGTAATAATGTTTTGCCATGTTCAACCTGTACTAGCATGCCATGCTTTTGTTTGCCATGATCTTGCACTATATCATCATCGTTTCATGCCTTCAACATGTCAACATATTTTTCCTGCTCACATGTATGCTCTGTTTTCCACTAAGTCATAATCTGTGTTATTAAGTTACCTTTTGCATTGATCATCTTGGATTAATCTTGATGCCTATGAACCTGAACCTTGAATGCTATTTGAAGCTTGTTGTCTGTACTTTGAGTGCATATCATGTTTATGCCCATATGATTTCTGTAGCATGTTGTTTCCTTGATTGCAAAGTGCTTAGTTGTTGTTTTGGGCAGATTGTGTTTGAAACTTGTATTGAGTGTATCTGTTGAACCATTGCTCCGTTTTGAGCGTGCTCTATATGAACTTGCTTAGTTTGGCATGTAGATTCATGTTACCTTATTGCATCCATCTTTTGGAGTGTTTATGATTGTGTTTGTGTGCATTTTGCATCAATGTCATGCTTAACTTGTTTTGCTCATATCTTCTAGGCCGTAGCTCCGAATTAAACGAACTTTATATGTAACTTGACTAAAAAAATCGTGTAGATCATATTGGTGACTTTAACTTGATGTTTAACAACTTCAACATTGTGTTCTAATCAGATATGGACCAATTTCGAAATTTGCATATGAGGACTTACCGGAATTGTTATATGTTGTTTCTGGCCTTATTTAAACTTGCTTTGATGTGTTGCTCTTGTATGCATCATCTCTTGCCATGAGTAGTCTCATGTAGTCTTGTCATGCATCATACTTGGTTGAGCATCATGTCTTGTTCTTGCTTGTGTGTTTACCCTGTTGTTTGCTTCTTTCCGGTTGTGCCCCCGATAATTCTTGTTTCGTTGCGATTGTGAGGATTCGTTCGACTACGTGGCTTCATCTTCTTCATGGACTCGTTCTTCTTCCTAGCGGGATTTTAGACAAGATAACCGTCACCTTGGATCTCACTCTATCTTTGCTATCGCTATGTCGCGCTACCTACCACTTGTTATCAAGCCTCCCACATTGCCATGATAGCCTCTAACCTTTTTACCCTTCCTAGCAAACCGTTGTTTGGCTATGTTACCGCTTTGCTCAGCCCCTCTTATAGTGTTGCTAGTTGCAGCTGTAGTTGCAGGTTGTTCCATGTTGGGAGATGGTTTTCATGGATATTCTTGGAATATCACAATATCTCTTATTTAGTTAATACACGTACATACTTGGTAAAGGGTGGAAGGCTCGGCCTTATGTCTGGTGTTTTGTTCCACTCTTGTCGCCCTAGTTTCCGTCATACCGGTTGTCGTGGAATTGTCACGGCAGATGTCCTAGTGTGAGGACTTAGTCGTGAGGCCAACGCATCTATGTGGTAGCTTGAGAGGGGTTGAGCGGAATCGAGAGACGCAACACAAGACAAGGGCTTAGACAGCTTTGGGCCCCGGGAAACATCATCCGATAATAACCCTACATGCTGTTTGTGGCTACGTCTCATTATGATCATGAGGGAGTCGCCGCATAAGCCGGCTCTCCTCTAGTTGTGTCTAGTCTTAACCATTATTTTTCTCTCCCTCTTGGGGTGCCCTGCCCCTCCTTATATATGTTGAAGGGGCGGTTTACATGACTAGTCCTAGTTGGATTAGGATTACTCTATTACAAGTGGAGTCCTAGTCTTGCTTCCTTTGTAGGAGAATATTCCTTGTGCTTTCCTCATAAACCGGCCCATCATAACATGAACTGGCCTTCCGGGCCTTGGGCCTTGTCGTCCGTCTGACCCGCCCGCCGGGTTACTAATGAATCGCCAAGATCGGGCAGGTTACCGATGAGTCGCCAAGCTCCGGGCGGGTCACCAGTGAGTCGCCAAGATCCAACCGAGTCATACATCCAGCCGGGTTACAGTGCGAGGTATATCTCCGACATTAGCCCCCTAGTTTAATTTGGATTTATCCATGTTAAACTGATCCGGCAAAATAACTCAAGAACAAATTTGACAGGTTGTGCTCCGGGTTAAATATTCTTGTAAGCCGGCACTTGATCATCCTTAAGTCCTTGTCATTTCCTCCTTCTAAAAAATCTGGGTCAATAGACCAGCTTCACAATCAATTTACTTGCAGAAGAAATATTGTAAATAAAGAATCCATTTGAATCGGCCTTCAATGCTCTGACTTGACAAAAAATATTGGTCTTCAAATATTCAACTGATATTCAGCCGGCTCGACAATGTAGAACTTGCCGAGATATGATTTCCAAAATCGTCGGGTTATAAAAACTGATGATTCCGGGTTATGACTGTTATAGATACCGGGTTATGATTGTTGGCGATGCCGGGTCATAATTGTTGGCAACGCCGGGTCATAATTGTTGCAGACACCGGGTCAATCTGGTTTACTCAAAACTGAGAATTTGAAGATTTTCATCCCTTATAACCATATTACCTGTAGCCCCCAAGTCTTGAGCAGAACAAAGTGATGAATTGAGACTTGCTTCAATATAAATACTGCCACTTTGAAGAAATCCATGTTGTTCATCTCAGTCACTAGTAAAAACTGAATACTCCATATATGTAGCCCCCAAGTGTCGGGTTGTCATGCTTGCAGCAACCTGGGACTTGTAATTGCCTTATGCTCATAAAAACTTCACCCAGTGTAGCCCCCAAGGGCCGGGTCATTATGCAATAATGAGCAGGGACTTTGTAGATATGATCATGTAGACTTGAACAGCAACATGTAGCCCCCAAGGGCCGGCTCAACAAGACAATATTGAGCTAGGACTTTATATATACTTCATTGAAAATAACATCATATGATGTAACCCCACCATGGGGCTTGAACCCACGTCCACAAGGTTAAGAGTCTTGTGCTTTACCAACTGAGCAGTGGACCCTTCAATATAATGGATTAAGACTTGTGTACCTTGAATTGTTGACAGGAGCAATTGGTAGCCCCCAAGGGCCGGCTCATTATGATGTGATGAGTCGGGTCTTCAATAAGGCTAGTAAAAATGACTTTGCATTAGCCCCCAAGTGTCATGGTGCATGCTTGCAGCGACATGAGACTTGCATATTTGATGTAATCTCAACTTGAATAATGTAGCCCCCAAGTGCCAGGTCGTAAGCCTGCAGCGACTCGGGACTATTCCTTCCATTGTAGAATAACTTATATCCATTGATAAAATAATAACCATTGTGCTGAAGCGACTTTGAAAACCTCAATCATAATATTGGCTCTTGATAACCATAATAAAAATCCAGCCATGTTGGCTATTAAAGATTTGAATAATATACCCCGGCTTGAAAACCGGTTCCTGCACACAAACAAATCACAAGTGCCCTGGCGGTTTACCGCGGGGCGGGTCATGACGCCCAGTATAAGTCCGCTGGTGACCATAGAAGTGTTGGGGAACGTAGTAATTTCAAAAAAAATCCTACGCACACGCAAGATCATGGTGATGCATAGCAACGAGAGGGGAGAGTGTTGTCTACGTACCCTCGTAGACCGAAAGCGGAAGCGTTAGCACAACGTGGTTGATGTAGTCGTACGTCTTCAGGATCCGACCGATCAAGTACCGAACGTACGGCACCTCCGAGTTCTGCACACGTTCAACTCGATGACGTCCCTCGATCTCCGATCCAGCCGAGCTTTGAGGGAGAGTTCCGTCAGCACGACGGCGTGGTGACAGTGATGATGTTGCTACCGACGCATGGCTGCTACGCCTAAGCACCGCTACGATATGATCGAGGTGGATTATGGTGGTGGGGGGCACCGCACACGGCTAAGAGATCAAGAGATCAATTGTTGTGTCTCCAAGGGGTGCCCCCTTCCCCGTATATAAAGGAGTGGAGGAGGGGGAGGGCCGGCCCTCTCTATGCCGCGCCCTAGGGGAGTCCTACTCCCACCGGGAGTAGGATTCCTCCTTTCCTAGTAGAACTAGGAGCCCTTCCAAGTAGTAGGAGTAGGAGAGAAGGAAAGGGAAAAGAGAAGAGAAGGAAGGAGGGGGCGCCGCCCCTCCCCCAAGTCCAATTCGGACTAAGCATTGGGGGGGGCGCACAGCCTCCCTTCTCTCTTTCCCCTAAAGCCCAATAAGGCCCATATACTCCCCGGCGAATTCCCGTAACTCTCCGGTACTCCGAAAAATACCTGAATCACTCAGAACCTTTCCGATGTCCGAATATAGTCGTCCAATATATCGATCTTTACATCTCGACCATTTCAAGACTCCTCGTCATGTCCCCGATCTCATCCGGGACTCCGAACTACCTTCGGTACATCAAAACACATAAACTCATAATACAAATCGTCACCGAACGTTAAGCGTGCGGACCCTACGGGTTCGAGAACTATGTAGACATGATCGAGACACGTCTCCGATCAATAACCAATAGCGAACCTGGATGCTCATATTGGCTCCTACATATTCTACAAAGATCTTTATCGGTCAAACCGCATAACAACATACGTTGTCCCTTTGTCATCGGTATGTTACTTGCCCGAGATTCGATCGTCGGTATCTCAATACCTAGTTCAATCTCGTTACCGGCAAGTCTCTTTACTCGTTCCGTAATACATCATCCTGCAACTAACTCATTAGTTACAATGCTTGCAAGGCTTATAGTGATGTGCATTACCGAGTGGGCCCAGATATACCTCTCCGACAATCGGAGTGACAAATCCTAATCTCGAAATACGCCAACTCAACAAGTGCCTTCGGAGACACCTGTAGAGCACCTTTATAATCACCCATTTACGTTGTGACGTTTGGTAGCACATAAAGTGTTCTTCCGGTAAACGGGAGTTGCATAATCTCATAGTAGGAACATGTAAGTCATGAAGAAAGCAATAGCAACATACTAAACGATCAAGTGCTAAGCTAACGGAATGGGTCATGTCAATCACATCATTCTCCTAATGATGTGATCCCGTTAATCAAATGACAACTCATGTCCATGGCTAGGAAACTCAACCATCTTTGATTAACGAGCTAGTCAAGTAGAGGCATACTAGTGACACTATGTTTGTCTATATATTCACACATGTATTATGTTTCCGGTTAATACAACTCTAGCATGAATAATAAACATTTATCATGAAATAAGGAAATAAATAATAACTTTATTATTGCCTCTAGGGCATATTTCCTTCAGTCTCCCACTTGCACTAGAGTCAATAATCTAGTTCACATCGCCATGTGATTTAACACCAATAGTTCACATCACCATGTGATTAATACCCATAGTTCACATCGTCATGTGACCAACACCCAAAGGGTTTACTAGAGTCAATAATCTAGTTCACATAGCTATGTGATTAACACCCAAAGAGCACTAAGGTGTGATCATGTTTTGCTTGTGAGAGAAGTTTAGTCAACGGGTCTGCAGCATTCAGATCCGTATGTATTTTGCAAATTTCTATGTCAACAATGCTCTGCACGGAGCTACTCTAGATAATTGCTCCTATTTTCAGTATGTATGCAGATTGAGACTTAGAGTTATCTGGATCAGTGTCAAAACTTGCATCGACGTAACCCTTTACGACGAACCTTTTGTCACCTCCATAATCGAGAAACATATCCTTATTCCACTAAGGATAATTTTGACCGCTGTCCAGTGATCTACTCCTAGATCATTATTTTACTCCCTTGCTAAACTCAGTGTAGGGTATACAATCGATCTGGTACACAGCATGGCATACTTTATAGAACCTATGGCTGAGGCATAGGGAATGACTTTCATTCTCTTTCTATCTTCTGCCGTGGTCGGGTTTTGAGTCTTACTCAATTTCACACCTTGTAACACAGGCGAGAACTCTTTCTTTGACTGTTCCATTTTGAACTACTTCAAAATCTTGTCAAGGTATGTACTCATTGAAAAAACTTATCAAGCATCTTGATCTGTCTCTATAGATCTTGATGCTCAATATGTAAGCAGCTTCACCGAGGTCTTTCTTTGAAAAAACTCCTTTCAAATACTCCTTTATGCTTTCTAGAAAATTCTACATTATTTCCGATTAACAATATGTCATTCACATATACTTATCAGAAGTGTTGTAGTGCTCCCACTCACTTTCTTGTAAATACAGGCTTCACCACAAGTCTGTATAAAACTATATGCTTTGATCAACTCATCAAAGCGTATATTCCAACTCCGAGATGCTTGCACCAGTCCATAGATGGATCGCTGGAGCTTGCACATTTTGTTAGCACCTTTAGGATCGACAAAACCTTCTGGTTGCATCATATACAACTCTTCTTTAAGAAATCCATTAAGGAATGTAGTTTTGACATCCATTTGCCAGATTTCATAAAATGTGGCAATTTGCTAACATGATTCGGACAGACTTAAGCATCGCTACGAGTGAGAAAATCTCATCGTAGTCAACACCTTGAACTTTGTCAAAACCTTTTTCGACAAGTCTAGCTTTGTAGATAGTAACACTACTATCAGCGTCTGTCTTCCTCTTGAAGATCCATTTATTTTCAATGGCTTGACGATCATCGGGCAACTCAACCAAAGTCCACACTTTGTTCTCATACATGGATCCCATCTCAGATTTCATGGCCTCAAGCCATTTCGCGGAATTTTGGCTCATCATCGCTTCCTCATAGTTCGTAGGTTCATCATGGTCAAGTAACATGACCTCCAAAACAGGATTACCGTACCACTCTGGTGCGGATCTCACTCTGGTTAACCTACGAGATTCGGTAGTAACTTGATCTGAAGTTACATGATCATCATCATTAGCTTCCTCACTAATTGGTGTAAGAGTCACAGGAACAGATTTCTGTGATGAACTACTTTCCAATAAGGGAGCAGGTACAGTTACCTCATCAAGTTCTACTTTCCTCCCACTCACTTCTTTCGAGAGAAACTCTTTCTCTAGAAAGGATCCATTCTTAGCAGCGAATGTCTTGCCTTCGGATCTGTGATAGAAGGTGTACCCAACTATCTCCTTTGGGTATCCTATGAAGACACATTTCTCCGGTTTGGGTTTGAGCTTATCAGGATGAAACTTTTTCACATAAGCATCGCAACTCCAAACTTTAAGAAACGACAATTTTGGTTTCTTGCCAAACCACAGTTCATATGGTGTCGTCTCAACAGATTTAGATGGTGCCCTATTTAACGTGAATGCGGCTGTCTCTAATGCATAATCCCAAAACGATAGTGGTAAATCGTTAAGAGACATCATAGATTGCACCATTTCTAATAAAGTACGCTTACGATGTTCGGACACACCATTATGTTGTGGTGTTCCAGGTGGCGTGAGTTGCGAAACTATTCCGCATTGTTTCAAATGAAGACCAAACTCGTAACTCAAATATTCTCCTCCACGATCAGATCGTAGAAACTTTATTTTCTTGTTACGATGATTTTCCACTTCACTCTGAAATTATATGAACTTTTCAAATGTTTCAGACTTATGTTTCATCAAGTAGATATACCCATATCTGCTCAAATCATCTGTGAAGGTCAGAAAATAACGATACCCACCGCGAGCCTCAACACTTATCAGATCGCATACATCAATATGTATTATTTCCAATAAGTCGGTTGCTTGCTCCATTGTTCCGGAGAACGGAGTCTTAGTCATCTTGCCCATAAGACATGGTTCGCAAGCATCAAGTGATTCCAAAATCCCATCAGCATGGAGTTTCTTCATGCGCTTTACACCAATATGACCTAAACGGCAGTGCCACAAATAAGTTGCACTATCATTATTAACTTTGCATCTTTTGGCTTAAATATTATGAATATGTGTATTACTACGATAGAGATCCAACAAACCATTTTCATTGGGTGTATGACCATAGAAGGTTTTATTCATGTAAACAGAACAGCAATTATTCTCTAACTTAGATGAATAACCGTTTTGCAATAAAAATGATCAAATCATATTCATGCTCAACGCAAACACCAAATAACACCTATTTAGGTTCAACACTAATCTCGAAAGTATAGGGAGTGTGCAATGATGATCATATCAATCTTGGAACCACTTCCAACACAGATCGTCACTTAGCCCATAACTAGTCTCTGTTTATTTTGCAACTCCCATTTCGAGTTATTACTCTTAGCAACTGAACCAGTATCAAATACCAAGGGGTTGCTAAAACACTAGTAAAGTACACATCAATAACATGTATATCAAATATACCTTTATCACTTTGCCATCCTTCTTATCCGCCAAGTATCTAGGGGCAGTTCCACTTCCAGTGACTATTTCTTTTGCAGTAGAAGCACTCAGTTTCAGGCTTGGGTCTAGCTTTGGGCTTCTTCACGGGAGCGGCAACTTGCTTGCCGTTCTTTTTGAAGTTCTTCTTTCTTCCCTTTGCCCTTTTCTTGAAACTAGTGGTCTTGTCAACCATCAACACTTGATGTTTTTCTTGATTTCTACCTTCGTCGATTTCAGCATCACGAAGAGCTTGGGAATCGTTTCCGTTATCCCTTGCATATTATAGTTCATCACGAAGTTCTAGTAACTTGGTGATAGTGACTAGAGAACTCTGTCAATCACTATCTTATTTGGAAGATTAACTCCCACTTGATTCAAGTGATTGTAGTACTCAGACATTCTGAGCACATGCTCACTAGCTGAGCAATTCTCCTCCATCTTGTAGGCAAAGTACTGTCAGAGGTCTCATACCTCTCGACATGGGCATGAGTATGAAATATTAATTTCAACTCTTGGAACATCTTATATGCTCTGTCACGTTCCAAAAAATGTCTTTGAAGCCCCGATTCTAAGCCTTAAAGCATGGTGCGCTAAACTATCAAGTAGTCATCATATCAAGCTTGCCAAACGTTCATAACGTCTGCAGTTGCTCCTGCAATCGGTCTGTCACCTAGTGGTGCATCAAGGACATAATTCTTCTGTGCAGCAATGAGGATAATCCTCATATCACGGACCAAGTCCGCATCATGGCTACCAACATCTTTCAACATAGTTTTTCTCTAGGAACATATCAAAATAAACGGGGAGCAACATCGCGAGCTATTGATCTACAACATAGACATGCAAAATACTATCAGGTACTAAGTTCATGATAAATTAAAGTTCAATTAATCATATTACTTAAGAACTCCCACTTAGATAGACATCCCTCTAATCATCTAAGTGATCACGTGATCCATATCAACTAAACCATGTCCGATCATCACGTGAGATGGAGTAGTTTTCAATGGTGAACATCACTATGTTGATCATATCTTCTATATGATTCACACTCGACCTTTCGGTCTCAGTGTTCCGAGGCCATATCTGCATATGCTAGGCTCGTCAAGTTTAACCTGAGTATTCCGCGTGTGCAAAACTGTCTTGCACCCGTTGTATTTGAACGTAGAGCTTATCACACCCGATCATCACGTGGTGTCTCAGCACGAAGAACTTTCGCAACGGTGCATACTCAGGGAGTACACTTATACCTTGAAATTTAGTAAGGGCTCATCTTATAATGCTACCGTCGATCTAAGAAAAATAAGATGCATAAAAGATAAACATCACATGCAATCAATATAAGTGATATGATATGGCCATTATCATCTTGTGCTTGTGATCTCCATCTCCGAAGCACCGTCATGATCACCATCGTCACCGGCGCGACACCTTGATCTCCATCGTAGCATCGTTGTCATCTCGCCAACTATTGCTTCTACGACTATCGCTACAGCTTAGTGATAAAGTAAAGCATTACAGGGCGATTGCATTGCATACAATAAAGCGACAACCATATGTCTCCTGCCAGTTGCCGATAACTCGGTTACAAAACATGATCATCTCATACAATAAAATATAGCATCATGTCTTGACCATATCACATCACAACATGCCCTGCAAAAACAAGTTAGACGTCCTCTACTTTGTTGTTGCAAGTTTTACGTGGCTGCTACGGGCTGAGCAAGAACCGTTCTTACCTACGCATCAAAACCACAACGATAGTTCATCAAGTTAGTGCTGTTTTAACCTTCCCAAGGACCGAGTGTAGCCACACTCGGTTCAACTAAAGTTAGAGAAACTGACACCCGCCAGCCACCTGTGTGCAAAGCACGTCGGTAGAACCTGTCTCGCATAAGCGTACGCGTAATGTCGGTCTGGACCGCTTCATCCAACAATACCGCCGAACCAAAGTATGACATGCTGGTAAGCAGTATGACTTGTATAGCCCACAACTCACTTGTGTTCTACTCGTGCATATAACATCTACGCATAAAACCTGGCTCGGATTCCACTGTTGGGGAACGTAGTAATTTCAAAAAAAATCCTACGCACACGCAAGATCATGGTGATGCATAGCAACGAGAGGGGAGAGTGTTGTCTACGTACCTCGTAGACCGAAAGCGGAAGCGTTAGCACAACGCGGTTGATGTAGTCGTATGTCTTCACGATCTGACCAATCAAGTACCGAACGTACGGCACCTCCGAGTTCTGCACACGTTCAACTCGATGACGTCCCTCGAACTCCGATCCAGTCGAGCTTTGAGGGAGAGTTCCGTCAGCACGACGGTGTGGTGACGGTGATGATGTTGCTACCGACGCAGGGCTTTCCCTAAGCACCGCTATGATATGATCGAGGTGGATTATGGTTGTAACGCCCGGGTAATTAGGCTACAGTAATCCCACGCTAATGATGCCACATCACCTCGGTTACTGTTGCTAATCTCTCGTTAGTTCAAAAAACCGGTTCAAAATTCAAATTCAAAATCAGGCAAACATAAAAGTTTTCAAATATTAAAACTAAAATGTTCGGAGTGAATCAAATATTACATTGGTAATTATGGTGGAGAAACCACACCTTTATAAAATGTTTAAATACCTTAAGATGATTAAAACAACAGCAAAAACAATTATTTAAATACCTTTTTTTAATTAATAAAATGTCAAACTAATTTATTTGAGGACTACACTTTTTGTGGCTATGGACTAAGTTGAGATACTAATTGAGATGATAAGTGTATATTTTACTAAAACAAAAAAAGAAGTAATAGGAAACAAAACTAAAACAGAAAAGGTGAAATAAATAAAATAATAAACAGAAATAAAATGAAAGACCCCCCCCCACGCTGGGCCAACCGGCCCAGCTAGTTAACCAACCGGCTGGCCCAGTCACGGCCTATATGGCCTATCCCCCCCCGAACCCTAACTCCACCTACCCCCCACTCCACTTGATTCCCCCATCGTTCCCCTCACCCGCGCCGCCACACGCGCGCACGCTCAGTGGAGCGGGCGACCGACACCCGAGCCGCCGCTCCCTAGAGGCCGCCGCCCGCCGGCGCCGAGCACTGCCACCCCCGGCCTCCTCCTCGCGGCTCCCAACCTCCTGCGCCGCATCCCCATCCTCCTCCCCCACCGGACGGCGCTCGCCCCCGACAACCGCGTCGACCTCGACGCCCACCGGACCCCGCCGCCACCCGGAGCTACCATGATGGTCTGCCTCCCCACCGGAACGACGTCTCCGACCTCCTCCTCGAGCCCCACTGCCCCGTTCCCTACAACACCCCGTGAGCTCCCCCTTCTCCTCCGTTAGCCCCTGTGGCCGAGCACGCTCTCCCGCCGGCCCGTGCAAAACCGCATCGCCGCACCCCTGCTCCTGGCCGCGCCGAAGCGCGCGCCGAAGCGCGCCACGCGCCCGTGCCTTCTGCTTCCTCGTGCACCCCACACTGGCCACGCCCGCGCGCTGGCTTACTGCCTCACGCCGGCCCCCACCCCGCTCCCCGCGCTGCAGCCTGCTTGCTGCGCCGCCGCTGCTAGTGCCGATGCTGCCCGCGCGCGCCCCACTCTGCCTGGCCGCTTGCCTCGCCCAACCGCGACGCCTCCAGTCGTCGCGCCCACGACCTCCCCTCGCGCTCGCCCGCGCCGACGCGAGTCCTGGTCGCCCGACGCCCCGCTCCGGCCACTGTCGCCGGCGCCGGGCCCTGCGCCGGCCCCCTTCACCCGCTGGCCGCAGCGCCCTGTCGGGCGGGCTGGCGCCCGTCGCCCGTATCCCCCTAGCCCGTTCGGGCTGTGCCCGTAGCCCACACCCGCTATGGCCCCCTTGCCTATGACATATGGGGCCCACCCCCAAAAAAAGGAATAAAAATATAAAAATAAATAAATAATGATTTAAAATAAATAAATAAATAATATAATTAATTAATTAAGATAATTAATTAACTTAATTAATCCTGTTAATATTAACTAATTAAGATTTATTAACCTAAAAATTAATTAACCTAATTAACTACTGTTAATTAGCTAACAGCCCCTGACAGGTGGGACCCACCTGTCAGGTTGACCAGGTCAACGGTCAGCGTTGACTGCTGACGTCATGCTGATGCATTAATTAGATTTCGAATTAAATTAATTTATTAAATTCTAAAAATGATTTAAATCTTTAAAATTTAATATAAAATAAACCGTAGCTCGGATGGAAAAACTTTGTACATGAAAGTTGCTCAGAACGACGAGACGAATCCGAATACGTAGTCCGTTTGTCAGCCACACGTTCCTAGCATAGCGAACATGGAACTTTTCCCCCTCCGGTCCGACTGTCCGAAAACGCGAAACATCGGGAATACTTTCCCGGATGTTCCCCCCTTCGCCGGTACCACCTACTGCCGCGTTAGGGCACACCTAGCACCGCTCATTGTCATGTCACGCATCGTCATGCTTATGTTTGCATTGTATTTACTGTTTCTTCCCCCTCTTCTCTCCGGTAGACTACGAGACTGACGCTGCTGCTGCCCAGTTCGACTACGGAGTTGACGATCCCTCCTACTTGCCAGAGCAATCAGGCAAGCCCCCCCCCTTGATCACCAGATATCGCCTATTCTTCTCTATACTGCTTGCATTAGAGTAGTGTAGCATGTTACTGCTTTCCGTTAATCCTATCCTGATGCATAGCCTGTCATTGTTGCTACAGTTGTTACCCTTACTTGCTATCCTACTGCTTAGTATAGGATGCTAGTGTTCCATCAGTGGCCCTACACTCTTGTCCGTCTGCCATGCTATACTACTGGGCCGTGATCACTTCGGGAGGTGATCACGGGTATATACTATATACTTATATACATGACACATGTGGTGACTAAAGTCGGGTCGGCTCGTTGAGTACCCGCAAGTGATTCTGATGAGGGGGCTGAAAGGACAGGTGGCTCCATCCCGGTAGAGGTGGGCCTGGGTTCCCGACGGCCCCCGACTGTTACTTTGTGGCGGAGCGACAGGGCAGGTTGAGACCACCTAGGAGAGAGGTGGGCCTGGCCCTGGTCGGCGTTCGCGGATACTTAACACGCTTAACGAGATCTTGGTATTTGATCTGAGTCTGGCCATTTGGTCTATACGCACTAACCATCTACGCGGGAGTAGTTATGGGTATCCCGACGTCGTGGTATCAGCCGAAGCTCTTCTTGACGTCAGCGACGGAGCGGCGCGCGCCGGATTGGACTGGAACGCCTACTAGGCTAGGTCTGCTTCCGGCCGCGCACGCAACGTGCAGGTGTGCAATGGGCGATGGGCCCAGACCCCTGCGCGCATAGGATTTAGACCGGCGTGTTGACCTCTCTGTTGAGCCTAGGTGGGGCTGCGACGTGTTGATTTTCCGCGGCCGGGCATGACCCAGAAAAGTGTGTCCGGCCAAATGGGATCGAGCGTGTTGGGTTATGTGGTGCACCCCTGCAGGGAAGTTTATCTATTCGAATAGCCGTGTCCCTCGGTAAAAGGACGACCCGGAGTTGTACCTTGACCTTATGACAACTAGAACTGGATACTTAATAAAACACACCCTTCCAAGTGCCAGATATAACCCGGTGATCGCTCTCTAACAGGGTGACGAGGAGGGGATCGCCGGGTAGGATTATGCTATGCGACGCTACTTGGAGGACTTCAATCTACTCTCTTCTACATGCTGCAAGATGGAGATGGCCAGAAGCGTAGTCTTCGACAGGACTAGCTATCCCCCTCTTATTCTGGCATTCTGCAGTTCAGTCCACTGATATGCCCCTTTACACATATACCCATGCATATGTAGTGTAGCTCCTTGCTTGCGAGTACTTTGGATGAGTACTCACGGTTGCTTTCCTTCCTCTTTTCCCCCTTTCCTTCTACCTGGTTGCCGCAACCAGATGCTGGAGTCCAGGAGCTAGAGACCCCGAGGATGATTCTACGTGGAGTTCGGCTTCGAGGAGTAGTTAGGAGGTCCCAGGCAGGAGGCCTTGCCTTTTCGATGGTTGCTACTTTTGTGCTAGCCTTCTTAAGGCAAACTTGTTTAACTTATGTCTGTACTCAGATATTGTTGCTTCCGCTGACTCGTCTATGATCGAGCACTTGTATTCAAGCCCTCGAGGCCCCTGGCTTGTATTATGATGCGTGTATGACTTATTTATGTTGTAGAGTTGTGTTGTGATATCTTCCCGTGAGTCCCTGATCTTGATCGTACACATTTGCGTGCATGATTAGTGTACGGTCAAATCGGGGGCGTCACAAGTTGGTATCAGAGCCAACTGCCTGTAGGAATCCCCCTTTCCAACTCCTTGGCCGAAGTCGAGTCTAGACACTGTAAAAACTTTTACTAACATGGTTGTGTGTCTTACGGGCCCACGTCGCCATTGGGTGGTATTAGGATCTTTTACTCCTTGTCTATACTCTGGGACTCTGATCTCTCTTCTATTCGGGTTAAGTGAATTTTGCTAAATCTAACATTAGGATCTCGTTATCACTTTCACCCGGAGAGCCCCTTATTACTGATGATCGTCTGCTGCACGTGAAGACCCTAAAGATACTCTCCGCTGATAACTCGAGAACTTGTGTTCATCGCTTTTGCAATTCCCTTCCATCGATAAACTCCTATGGATAACCACGTATCCTCGCCATTCATACAATGTTTCCCAGTTGATCTTGTTATTACAAGATACCCCGAAATTCTCTCTATTGTTCCGAGAATATTTTGTGCCTAGTGCATTGCAGTTCCTTGCCACCTGAATACCCCTACGGATAATTTCTCGCCCTTATCGAGTATCCGCTCATCCCCAGTTGATTCAAGTATTTCACAAAAGTGTTCAAAATACCATTCGATCTACCGAAAATCCTGAGCAGCCTATTGCTCTTGAAATTCTTGCTTGCTTGCGTTATGGTTAATCCCATAAGTCTCGTAATCTTATAGTCATTCCTTGTCATTATCATTTTGAGTCTGTTGATTCAAAATATTGCGAATGCTCACAATCCTCAATCAGATCCTAGGATTCTTCCTTCTAGCTCAAACGTCATTTTAAACATGAGCTGGTATCGACCAATTGAATTGCCATCGATTGTACCCCTAAGGCTATTCAACTTATCCATCCTTAATCAGAGCGTTTGCTTCTGATCCCTTGATTTGGAAATCATAATTCCTTTGCATTTGAGCTTTGAGTTAGCCAGTTGTTTCTATAATCTGATCCCCTTGCATTCTTTCTTCCTCTAGTTGAGTACCGATGCTCACATCTGATCCCTTGTGGGCCACCAAATCCTTTGTTAGATTATTATCCGACAGTGCCCTCATATTTAATCACCTTGTGAGTTATTTCCCTGATACATAATGCCTTTAGTAAATTGTATCCTCTCGTTTTGACACCCATGCTCTACTATCGAGCTTGAGTTATTTACCCCTGAAGCTTGTGGTATATGTTTCCACGATGCCCCGATGGGTTGAACCTATGCCTTTCATAATATGTGTGAACTCGAAAGTTTTCATGAGTCATACTCTTCTGGTATTTTGCCAGATAAAAATTTTCAACACTGCAACTTCATCAAACGCGAGAAGTGAATGAAAGGTTATGCATTGAAGAAGTGGGAGTCGACCTTGAACTTTGCGTTCATGCCCATGGACACGATGTAGATCTTATCATTAAAAGCTTCTCTTAAATTAATTATTCCCTGGGTATAAGTTCATCTTATATCTAGGATCTGTCCTTTTCAATCGTGGTTCTGACCATGTTCTCCTTTTAAATACCATTTCTCGTGCAAGTTTAAGCACTTGTCCTCTGTAGAGCAATACCCCCGTCCAACCTCTACTTTGGTCTGTCGTCGAGTATTATCCCCCTGGTATCTCGAGAATGCCAAGGAACTACTTAACTTCTTATGAGTTCTTCATCAACTAATATTCTTGCCGATTCCATTTTTCCAACGGGTTCTGAGTTGTTAGAACCCCTCAAGGACACCGATAAGCGAATCAATTCCGCACTCCGATTCAATAACTCTAAGTAATTTTTATTGCTTACGAGTTTAGTAATCCTTCAAGTCATTCCTAGCCTGCTCGGCTATATCATTAGCGTGCTAAATTTTAACTGTGCTACCTGGTCCTTATTCCCGGAGCACCACTTTCGACGATGAGCTAAGCTTACGTCGATTTTCCTCGTCATATCATTTCGCCTTGAACAACAAGCTTGATTTTGAGTTTGTGTCGTACGCATGGTTCCAATAACCTTTTGCTTCATAATTCCTTTGACTTGATGTTATCTCCGATCGATTACATCTTCATGAAATCTCTCGACAAATGTGTCGTGATCATCATCAGCATTTTGAGCTCTTCCATGATATCAATTGAATTCATGGTGAGAAATACCAGCCTTGCCCTCGATGATTTGTGTTATCATCGACCACATCCTTGTCTTCCCTCAACACCGAACGTGTTCATGTTTTGGATTGAATCTTGAGTTCCTTGCTATCTAGCATATGTTCTTCTTCACCTTGGAATATTACCATCTTTTATGTCAAGAAGGTCATGAGAATTTCTCCACCTCTTGAGAATTCTTGATGTATTATTACTTCTCGCCATCTCTGTTCATTCCTTGGTCCCTCCCTGTTGTTTCTAACCGGAATACCGACAACTGGACTGTGATGTGTAAAATTCAAAACTTCCGGAAACCCTATTGCTTGTAAGTTAATGAACGATAGTTTCATTCCTTGTGTATTGGTTATCGAATCACCGTTCTAACATAGATCATTCTACCTAAGCCCATATTTCGGGTGCACCTTTCAACAAATGTTTAATTGTGTATGTTTTCCTCGAGCATACCTCATTATATCATTTGATGTGACAAATGTTATCTCCTTTTTCACATAAGTGTGGAAATCCCTCTTTTTGGAAATCTCGAGGAATTGTCGCTGAGTCCATCAGCCACCCCCTCATCCTCTCCTTGGTTTAATGATGAACTCTTGTTTCGGAACTTGCTTTCATAGTTCATTTCCCGAGAATCTTACAATGTCATCCCATCAATTTGTGTTGCACCTTTCTTCTCAGACATCCTGAGTCTGAGGTATCCTGACACCAATCAGATCTGAACCTCGGTCAGATATGATGGTTGGAACATATTTCCAAGAGTTATACATTGGTCTTTATATGACCCGGTAGGGCGATGTCATGCCTAGCACACCTGGCCGGAGGACCTATTGTTACCATTTCCTTTTAGCAAGGTTAGCCATTCTTCCATGAGGGAATTGTAAGACTTATTCTATAAGTTGTTCCTGATGGATCCTTTTTGTTTCCAAAGTCTGATCTTCACCTGTTGACCATGTCAATGCTATCTCAAAGAATGTCTATGGTACTCCGATCTTCAATAAAAACATTTGAAGCCCAAAGCTAATTGTTTCCTGCTCAATTAACCAGACACCGTTGTATGGGTAATGACATGAAATTTCTCTCCCCTTACCTAAAGGGTTTTCTACATTATATCCTGTCATGGATATCATGCTCTGCTTGACCTTGGGAAGGTTATACCCTTGAAATATGTGTTTAAACACATTTTCCTTTCCATTGTTCTGTTTAATCTGATAATCATATTTTCCTTTCCATTGTTTTGTTTAACCTTTCTTGTAATCTGACTTAGCTGAGCAGAGATAATTCCCTGCTTAGTTGAGCACCTCGTTGTACCACTCTCTCAGTAGACCATGTTACTTTTGTTGAGGACATTTCGGTAGCCACCGATGGATGAGAACTTGCCTATTGGTCCGCCTCGTTTCAACGAGCAGGAAAATAGTTCTCTTCGTCCCTCGCCCTTGGTACCAACGTGTTGTCGACATAACTGACAGGGTACTCTCTGACATGCCTTGCTATCATGACCGTGCAAGATGTCACTGCTCCTACAAAAAAAACCACATGGTGGGCCCATAACCCACAGTTCCACAGGATCGAAACCTGACTCTCTTGTACACCCCCTGTTCCCAAGGTTATTTCTCACGTTTGGCTTCGTATGTAATTCACGTGCCACCTTTCGTGAGATCATCAATTTTGGTATCAGACACAATACTTATTCCCGTTGCTCTGAACCCTACAGGCATCGAGCGATTGCCTGCCCGCTCGAAACTTCCCCACGATACCTCCTTACTTTGCTCTCGATATTGTCTTAAATTTCCATTCGAGAGTTACTTTCTGCCACCTTCCCCGATGTTATCAACCAGATAGTCAACCGTTCAGAGGTCTGTTATTCCGAAGTTACCCCTTGTCCTTCGTAAGTACGATGGAGTTCCTGAAGAAAGGATGCCAGCTTCATCATGATTACCTTAAGCATGAAAAATGAAGACATCAACGTAACGGATCAACTTCTTCGAGAAGAGCAACCAAGACCGAGAAGATTCGTTAGAATTCCGTAACCAGAACTTTTCCCCTTACTCTACCTCTTAAATCTCGGGACGAGATTTCTTGTAGTGGAGAAGAATTGTAACGCCCGGATAATTAGGCTACAGTAATCCCACGCTAATGATGCCACATCACCTCGGTTACTGTTACTAATCTCTCGTTAGTTCAAAAAACCGGTTCAAAATTCAAATTCAAAATCAGGCAAACATAAAAGTTTTCAAATATTAAAACTAAAATGTTCGGAGTGAATCAAATATTACATAGGTAATTATGGTGGAGAAACCACACCTTTATAAAATGTTTAAATACCTTAAGATGATTAAAACAACAGCAAAAACAATTATTTAAATACCTTTTTTTTAATTAATAAAATGTCAAACTAATTTATTTGAGGACTACACTTTTTGTGGCTATGGACTAAGTTGAGATACTAATTGAGATGATAAGTGTATATTTTACTAAAACAAAAAAAGAAGTAATAGGAAACAAAACTAAAATAGAAAAGGTGAAATAAATAAAATAATAAAACAAAAATAAAATGAAAGACCCCCCCCCCCCCCCCCCCCGCTGGGCCAACCGGCCCAGCTAGTTAACCAACCGGCTGGCCCAGTCACGGCCTATATGGCCTACCCCCCCCCCCCCCCCCGAACCCTAACTCCACCTACCCCCACTCCACTTGATTCCCCCATCGTTCCCCTCACTCGCGCCGCCACACGCGCGCACGCTCAGTGGAGCGGGCGACCGACACCCGAGCCGCCGCTCCCTAGAGGCCGCCGCCCGCCGGCGCCGAGCACCGCCACCCCCGGCCTCCTCCTCGCGGCTCCCAACCTCCTGCGCCGCATCCCCATCCTCCTCCCCACCGGACGGCGCTCGCCCCCGAGAACCGCGTCGACCCCGACGCCCACCGGACCCCGCCGCCGCCCGGAGCTACCATGATGGTCTGCCTCCCCGCCGGAACGACGTCTCCGACCTCCTCCTCGAGCCCCACTGCCCCGTTCCCTACAACACCCCGTGAGCTCCCCCTTCTCCTCCGTTAGCCCCTGTGGCCGAGCACGCTCTCCCGCCGGCCCGTGCACAACCGCATAGCAGCACCCCTGCTCCTGGCCGCGCCGAAGCGCGCGCGTTCGCGCGCCACGCGCCCGTGCCTCCTGCTTCCTCGTGCGCCCCACACTGGCCACGCCCGCGCGCTGGCTTACTGCCTCACGCCGGCCCCCACCCCGCTCCCTGCGCTGCAGCCTGCTTGCTGCGCCGTCGCTGCTAGTGCCGATGCTGCCCGCGCGCGCCCCACTCTGCCTGGCCGCTTGCCTCGCCCAACCGCGACGCCTCCAGTCGTCGCGCCCACGACCTCCCCTCGCGCTCGCCCGCGCCGACGCGAGTCCTGGTCGCCCGACGCCCCGCTCCGGCCACTGTCGCCGGCGCCGGGCCCTGCGCCGGCCCCCTTCACCCGCTGGCCGCAGCGCCCTGTCGGGCGGGCTGGCGCCCGTCGCCTGTATCCCCCTCGCCCGTTTGGGATGTGCCCGTAGCCCACACCCGCTATGGCCCCCTTGCCTATGACATATGGGGCCCACCCCCAAAAAAAGGAATAAATAAATAATGATTTAAAATAAATAAATAAATAAATAAATAATAAAATTAATTAATTAAGATAATTAATTAACTTAATTAATCCTGTTAATATTAACTAATTAAGATTTATTAACCTAATTAACTACTGTTAATTAGCTAACAGCCCCTGACAGGTGGGACCCACCTGTCAGGTTGGCCAGGTCAACGGTCAACATTGACTGCTGACGTCATGCTGATGCATTAATTAAATTTCGAATTAAATTAATTTATTAAATTCTAAAAATGATTTAAATCTTTAAAATTTAATATAAAATAAACCGTAGCTCAGATGAAAAACTTTGTACATGAAAGTTGCTTAGAACGACGAGACGAATCCGAATACGTAGTCCGTTTGTCAGCCACACGTTCCTAGCATAGCGAACATGGAACTTTTCCCCCTCCGGTCCGACTGTCCGAAAACGCGAAACATCGGGAATACTTTCCCGGATGTTCCCCCCTTCGCCGGTACCACCTACTGCCGCGTTAGGGCACACCTAGCACCGCTCATTGTCATGTCACGCATCGTCATGCTTATGTTTGCATTGTATTTACTGTTTCTTCCCCCTCTTCTCTCCGGTAGACTACGAGACTGACGTTGCTGCTGCCCAGTTCGACTACGGAGTTGACGATCCCTCCTACTTGCCAGAGCAATCAGGCAAGCCCCCCCCCCTTGATCACCAGATATCACCTATTCTTCTCTATACTGCTTGCATTAGAGTAGTGTAGCATGTTACTGCTTTCCGTTAATCCTATCCTGATGCATAGCCTGTCATTGTTGCTACAGTTGTTACCCTTACCTGCTATCCTACTGCTTAGTATAGGATGCTAGTGTTCCATCAGTGGCCCTACACTCTTGTCCGTCTGCTATGCTATACTACTGGGCCGTGATCACTTCGGGAGGTGATCATGGGTATATACTATATACATTATATACATGACACATGTGGTGACTAAAGTCGGGTCGGCTCGAGGAGTACCCGCAAGTGATTCTGATGAGGGGGCTGAAAGGACAGGTGGCTCCACCCCGGTAGAGGTGGGCCTGGGTTCCTGACGGCCTCCGACTGTTACTTTGTGGCGGAGCGACAGGGCAGGTTGAGACCACCTAGGAGAGAGGTGGGCCTGGCCCTGGTCGGCGTTCGCAGATACTTCACACGCTTAACGAGATCTTGGTATTTGATCTAAGTCTGGCCATTTGGTCTATACGCACTAACCATCTACGCGGGAGTAGTTATGGGTATCCCGACGTCGTGGTATCAGCCGAAGCTCTTCTTGACGTCAGCGACGGAGCAGCGCGCGCCGGATTGGACTGGAACGCCTACTAGGCTAGGTCTGCTTCCGGCCGCGCACGCAACGTGCAGGTGTGCAATGGGCGATGGGCCCAGACCCCCGCGTGCATAGGATTTAGACCGGCGTGTTGACCGCTCTGTTGAGCCTAGGTGGGGCTGCGACGTGTTGATCTTCCGCGGCCGGGCATGACCCAGAAAAGTGTGTCCGGTCAAATGGGATCGAGCGTGTTGGGTTATGTGGTGCACCCCTGCAGGGAAGTTTATCTATTCGAATAGCCGTGTCCCTCGGTAAAAGGACGACCCGGAGTTGTACCTTGACCTTATGACAACTAGAACTGGATACTTAATAAAACACACCCTTCCAAGTGCCAGATATAACCCGGTGATCGCTCTCTAACAGGGTGACGAGGAGGGGATCGCCGGGTAGGATTATGCTATGCGACGCTACTTGGAGGACTTCAATCTACTCTCTTCTACATGCTGCAAGATGGAGATGGCCAGAAGCGTAGTCTTCGACAGGACTAGCTATCCCCCTCTTATTCTGGCATTCTGCAGTTCAGTCCACTGATATGCCCCTTTACACATATACCCATGCATATGTAGTGTAGCTCCTTGCTTGCGAGTACTTTGGATGAGTACTCACGGTTGCTTTCCTTCCTCTTTTCCCCCTTTCCTTTCTACCTGGTTGCCGCAACCAGATGCTGGAGTCCAGGAGCTAGAGACCCCGAGGATGATTCTACGTGGAGTTCGGCTTCGAGGAGTAGTTAGGAGGTCCCAGGCAGGAGGCCTTGCCTTTTCGATGGTTGCTACTTTTGTGCTAGCCTTCTTAAGGCAAACTTGTTTAACTTATGTCTGTACTCAGATATTGTTGCTTCCGCTGACTCGTCTATGATCGAGCACTTGTATTCGAGCCCTCGAAGCCCCTGGCTTGTATTATGATGCTTGTATGACTTATTTATGTTGTAGAGTTGTGTTGTGATATCTTCCCGTGAGTCCCTGATCTTGATCGTACACATTTGCGTGCATGATTAGTGTACGGTCAAATCGGGGGCGTCACAATGGTGGAGGGGGGCACCGCACACGGCTAAGAGATCAAGAGATCAATTGTTGTGTTTCCAAGGGGTTCCCCCTTCCCCGTATATAAAGGAGTGGAGGAGGGGGAGGGCCGGCCCTCTCTATGGCGCGCCCTAGGGGAGTCCTACTCCCACCGGGAGTAGGATTCCTCCTTTCCTAGTAGAACTAGGAGCCCTTCCAAGTAGTAGGAGTAGGAGAGAAGGAAAGGGAAAAGAGAAGAGAAGGAAGGAGGGGGCGCCGCCCTCCCCCTAGTCCAATTCGGACTAAGCATTGGGGGGCGCGCAGCCTCCCTTCTCTCTTTCCCCTAAAGCCCAATAAGGCCCATATACTCCCCGGCGAATGACCGTAACTCTCCGGTACTCCGAAAAATACCCAAATCACTCAGAACCTTTCCGATGTCCGAATATAGTCGTCCAATATATCGATCTTTACGTCTCGACCATTTCGAGACTCCTCGTCATGTCCCCGATCTCATCCGGGACTCCGAACTACCTTCGGTACATCAAAACACATAAACTCATAATACAAATCGTCACCGAACGTTAAGCATGCGGACCCTACGGGTTCGAGAACTATGTAGACATGACCGAGACACGTCTCCGGTCAATAACCAATAGCGGAACCTGGATGCTCATATTGGCTCCTACATATTCTACGAAGATCTTTATCGGTCAAACTGCATAACAACATACGTTGTTCCCTTCGTCATCGGTATGTTACTTGCCCGAGATTCGATCGTCGGTATCTCAATACCTAGTTCAATCTCGTTACTGGCAAGCCTCTTTACTCGTTCCGTAATACATTAGTTACAATGCTTGCAAGGCTTATAGTGATGTGCATTACCGAGTGGGCCCAGAGATACCTCTTCGACAATCGGAGTGACAAATCCTAATCTCGAAATACGCCAACTCAACAAGTACCTTCGGAGACACCTGTAGAGCACCTTTATAATCACCCATTTACGTTGTGACGTTTGGTAGCACACAAAGTGTTCTTCCGGTAAACGGGAGTTGCATAATCTCATAGTCATAGGAACATGTATAAGTCATGAAGAAAGCAATAGCAACATACTAAATGATCAAGTGCTAAGCTAACAGAATGGGTCATGTCAATCACATCATTCTCCTAATGATGTGATCCCGTTAATCAAATGACAACTCATGTCCATGGCTAGGAAACTCAACCATCTTTGATTAACGAGCTAGTCAAGTAGAGGCATACTAGTGACACTATGTTTGTCTATATATTCACACATGTATTATGTTTCCGGTTAATACAACTCTAGCATGAATAATAAACATTTATCATGAAATAAGGAAATAAATAATAACTTTATTATTGCCTCTAGGGCATATTTCCTTCAAGAAGTCCATAACCACGGTAGGGGGTAATATCCCAAATATGAGACATAATCAGGGCTGCTTGGCCCGACTTGTTAAAAACCATATGGTAAAAAAGAGGTGATACAAATCCAAATAAAAACACGAGGCTTTCATAGGCCGCCAAGCCAAAATATCTTCTTCAATGAAACTAGCATGATAGCCGCCGGAGTATCCGCACTTTCTGTGAGCCGACTCTCACATGACCCAATCATCATATTAACCTGGATAAGTTCAGGGCCTTTAAAAGATTGACTTATCGAGAGTATGGCGGGGTCGGAGTAGCATCATGCAAAACAGGCCGGTGTAACCAAGTTTCAAGGAAGGCGGCTTTTCAGCCTGAGCTTCTCCTTGCTTTTCGTAAGCCGTGCCCTCACATGACAAACCGGCGTTTTAACTTTAACGAGTTCAGGGTCTTGTTTAAAAGATTGACTGTTAAGAGTTCGGCGGGTCAATCAGGATTACCTGATGGAGAAGCATCTGGCATACAGGCAGGATAACCCGGGGTTTTAGGTGAATACACCTGGCTTCCAAGCCTGGCTTTTAAGCCTATTACAAGGGTCATAAAAACTCTTGTCCTTTAGAACAAAGAGCCCCCAAGCAATATTTTTGAGCTGTGCTCAGCGGGTACCTATGTTTGAGTTGTGCTTTGCAACAGACTCTCTTTGGTCCCTTTAATTTTTCTGAGAACTCAAACTTGCGAGAGATTAATTCTTTTTGAACCGGAAATTCTTAAACCGGATATTGAGAGCTTCAAAGCTTTGTGGGAGACAGCTTTCCCATGAGCCGGATTTTAAACCGGAATCCTTTTTTTTAAGCCAGAAATTTTCTGACGGCCTTTAATTTTTTTACCAATATAGCGGTAGCCTCCGGGACCGGGTTATCTTCCCTCCAATGACCCGGAGTTCTTGAATTCACTGAAACTGGCCAATTCTGCCGAGTCATGTCATTGTGGCCCCCGAGTCTCAAGACGACTCGAGGAGTTGGCTTGAGATTCTCCATATTTAACCGTGATATAAACCGGCATGAGTTATCCAATAGCTCAGTGATATAATAGTCCCTTTTTGCTATAGACAATTTGTCCTGCATTGAAAAACATTCAAGCCAGAGTAATTGCTCTTTTAAAGAAATGAATATGTAAAAAATATATTGGATGCATTTCACCTGATATGTTGAGCCGGAATTTATCCGTCGCAGAGTTGTTGATCACTGCGGTGAAGCTGAAATCAATGACGGGCGACTCGACCATGGGAGCAGACAGATAAGTCGGCCGGAGCGTTGTAAGCCGGTGCGGACGAGCAAGTTGTCCTCCGCGTTGTAAGCCGGTACGGACGTGTGAACCGGCCGCGCGGACGGACGAGTCGTCCGTGGCGTTGTAAGGCGGCGCGGACGGGCGAGTCGGCCACGGCGTTGTAAGCCGGATCACGGAAGCGGCAGCCTGCACGATTATCCCTCACGCAGTCACACACAACATCACGGACGAACGTAGGCACTTCTGGTGCGTTGACGTGCATCCTTGATCATCATGTAAAAAACAGTACTCCCTCTGTGAACTAATATAAGAGCGTTTAGATCACTAAAGTAGTAATCTAAACGCTTTTATATTAGTTTACGGAGGGAGTACATGCCAGGAAAAAAGAAAATATTTTCTAAAAAGAATTAACATGTACGGACACAAAAGATCAGTGTTGAGAGCACCTGGTTTTTCTAGCGGTCGAAGCAAAAGGCCTTCCTATCCACCCATGCATCCATCAAGCTTTGGAGGACGTGCCCAAAATGGCAGTTTTTTTTTTAAACGCCAAAATTGCATTGGCCGAGGCTAATCATGTTAGCTTTGGCTGATTCCCCATGCAACGTTGGAGCTGTTTGTTCCTGCACTTTGATCTGCTGCAATTTTTACTAGTTTGGTACTTGCCCGCTGGACTCCTATTCCATTATTGTAGGCGGATTGGTCTTTGACTCATCATATACTAGAGCAGCAGGGCGCCTTGGCGCGCGTTGCCGGGTCCCAACTCTTGTTGCTAAGCGTGTGTGCACGTATACTATTATTATGGCACAAGCTTAGCATGTTATCCAAAATAATAACTTCATTTACATGCCTATGAAAAAGTAGAAGTACTTAATTTGTTTAAAAGCAATGGGGCATAAAGTTTAGCCACTCAATTGTGTTATGTCTCTGTACAAGGCGTAAATTCTAGACAACCTTCTATATTTTTTTTGTCAAGAATTGACTTCTGTCAAGTATCTATACTACCTGAAGCGAATCGGCACTGTGGTGCAGAGTCTAAAACTTCAGTATACACTAAAAATATACCAAAAGAAAGGTAAAAAAAGGTTCAATTGATGCACTGGTTATACACTATCAATATATCAAAAGCAACACAGTTTGATAGATAAGGATATACTGTAGAAAGGAATACATTCTGCAGGTCAAAAGACCATTCACAATAATTACATCAAATCATTTTTATATAAAAAAATGACCAAAGCCTGAGTAGCGCATTAAGGGGCAGCCAAATAGTACAAAATACTGAATGCAAGATGTTTATACAAAAAAAAGGCTAGTGATAATCAGGTAGCAGCCTAAAAAGGTTTCGAGAATGACAAAAGTCAATGCCAACAAATATGTTATCTGTCGGAGTCTTCGGATGTCCTTTGTCAAGAATGGCTAAAGTTCCTCACCGCTCCAAGAAAATTTAGGTAATGGTGGCCCAAGAAGTGAAGAAAAAATGATTTTCCTGGAGGAAATAACAATCTGAAAAAACAACATGAGTGGATACTTCTATTAAAGGTCACAGAAAATAACATCTGAACTCAATATGTACATGGAAAATGTCTTGATAGAACATGTCCAAAACACTCATGAAGCCCTCCAGTTTCATAGGAAAACCAGTGGGAGAAAAGAGATTCAAAGTTTAAAACACACAAAGTAGTTTCTTGCATTTACAATCCATCAGACGATTAATGTAGAACTCATGAACTGCAAGTATTAATATCGTAATTGAAGTCTTAAAGGCTATCAAAGAAGAAATGGACAATCGGGTCACCATGATGCACACACACAAAGGGGAACAAAGTAATAAGAATACAAAGAGTAATATGGAAACCCGCCTAAGTATAGCTTTTGAACATTCAGGTATTGACCAAATATGTATACAGGGCTAGAGGCACACAGATAGGTTTTGGCAGGTACAAATAGTTCTAGCTTACAACATACACAAAGACTCTGCTCGTACACGAGACATACAAAACAGAGCACAAGCCTGGATTCAGGTGTGTTCTTATCTATTTGGTTTGACCAAGTTATCCATGACCATCTCTAATTATCCCGACAAATCCTACCGTAGTCTAAATAATCTAGCTTGCAAATATTTGTTCGTGTCTATACTTCTTTTAAATTGGAGCTGTTGGTTCTGACTCGGAAAAAAAATCTTGTTTGGACCTAGTAGACATCGGAGACTATCTCCTCATAGAATATGTACAAGCAAATATAAATCAAGCCATGTTAGAAAAAACAAAGTTATTTTTATATTCTTCATTTCTTTCAAAAAAGTTCGCTATTAGCAATCAAACATGCTCGAACCCAAAAGAAAGCGCAATTAAGGGGCTCCTGACATCATGGCTGACATATTGTGATGTGCACCCTGGTTTCAAATCTCAAAAAATATGGATGGATGAAAGACTTAACTAAATGTAACTGAAGTCGACAAAGGCAGCAAGCTGGTACTATTTAGTATAGAACCATGACCTTGAACATTCCAAAAAGTTGATTTGCTAACTGCAAGACCAAGGTAAAACCCAGGGCAGACCTCATGTATGCCTGTTGGGTGCATCAGAAACCAACGATGTGCAGCCAACTCTCAAGAAACCCATTGGGTCCTAGGCGAGCACACACTTCTCTAAGTGCTCGTCTTTGAACGTGGTGACCTACTCAACATCGCAAGCGGTCTGCAATCACAAAAGCAAAGCATCGGCATTAGAATAGGAGGAAGTAAATGTTTGATCTTTCAGATAGAGGGCAGCCGGTACTAAAGAGCAGTTTCTAATCAGCCTTCTGACACATGCATTTATATGGTCTGTGGGACGGGGAAAGATCAGATAGTGGAAGATACGCATCTACATTGTTGCTTGTTAATTAGCCATTTTAAGAATCAGCCTCCTGTAAGGCTATGAATACCAATGAGCTATAAAAAAGCAGTATCTTCCTTTTTATGATAAAACCAGAAAAACAGTGGACCAGTGGAGATGAAGAGGAGCAGGCCAAACTTCTATGTTACAGAACTGAATGCAGACTGCTGACATTTATTCAATAAATATAGAATCAAGGATACACTGGATTTGAGGCCACAAAGCAAAACCCAAAATAAACATGAAACAAAGACATAAGAAACCATAGCAAATCTCGGGTACAACTTGCAAGACTCTGGGCATGAAATGAACGCCCAAAACTGGCCAGTCACATGAGAGGAACTAAAACGACATTTTTCTGTCGCAGCTCCTATTTGTGATCACCTCAAATGCCAAATAAATCACAACCAAGAAAGAAAACATTAATCCGCTAGAGAATATACAAAGCTCTCTAATAAGAAAGAATATAGTTTAACTGGCAAGGTACTGCCACTCCCTCCAACATGAAAGAAGAACAAATAAATCTTATATGTGCAGTTGTGCACTGCCCTAGTTCTGTTCTTCAGAAAATGTTAGTACACATTTTAGTGAAAGAGGAAGGAAAAACTAAATGCAGGATTAAGAAATACTTTTATCTGATTTTCATCACTATTGTCTCATTCTTCGGATGATTTGGACTTAATAGGTGCTTCAATAGTATTCACACAACATTACCAGTTCCATTATAGCAAGAATCACACACAAAAAGAGAAGTGGAAACTCCCTCAAGCAGTTGCCCAAAGTCAGATTTGGAATCTAATAGGATAAAATAAAGAATATCGTAAGAAAGTTAGTGACTTGGGACTTGAAAGGACATAGCAGAACAAAAAGGACAGCTTCAATAATCTGAGATATATGAAGAGGTTAATTAAAGTGACTTGCTACTGTTTTCAGATAACATGGTATGAATATCTCGAAATAATTAGGGGGGTGAAAATAAGTGAGTAAGTGGTTTATGTATGATAAGCAAAGGGGAAGAAGAGCATAAACTACATGAAAATAGGTACTCATGGCAGTACAGAGCAGACTGCAGACATGAAGGCGAGAGTTCAAGGTTCTCTCCGCACCAGCCCAAGCTTCTTCCCTTCGAGCAGCTGATTCCTGTTAAAATTAGCACACAATTGATTAGGGTACTCCAGACAAAACTTAATGCACATACTGTGTAGGTGGTATATATACACCCGATAAGGAAAGAAAGGTGAACTAACCACACCACAAGGAAAAATCTGTTAAAGCACCAATCCGTGCAGGCTGCAATTTGCCTTAGGAGTGGCCTTGTCGACTCAGGAACTTGCGTGGCCAGTTCGTTATACCAAACTTTATTGGCCTGAAGAATTAAAAAGGAAAGAAGGTGACAATTGGCCCATGCCTAATATATACACCCAGTTTATTGACCTGAAGAAACTCAGATGATACATTTGACTAAGTTCCAAGAGAAACAATTAGAGCAGTGGACTAAAAGATTCCAACCTAAGAACTAAAAACCAACTTCCCCTGGATTATGTTCCGATGCGCTTGATTACTTTTCTAGGTCTGCATCAATGCTTCAGCATTGAAACTTTAAAATCCCCATCAACATCAGCCAAAGAACTCAATCTTAGTCACACGACAGTACATACTCTTTGACGTGAATCCCACCATTGTCTTGTGATGCAGTACTCCTCAAACTGACGAACAGTTTGAGCATTGAACATAATTATTAAGTAAGACGTCTCACCGAGGCGAAGGCATGTACAGGGAGGGCATCAGCGACGCCCTGAATCACAACATGTAAAGGCGTGCTCTGTGCGCTGGCGAGCGCGGCGCGGCCGACGGCAGCGAGCGCGGTGGGCTGGTCCTCAGCGGTGATGGGGGCCTCACCTAGCCGACAGCACCGCTGGAGAACTCGGCCCACACATCGACGTTGGAAACGACGCTGAGGCGCGAGGAGTTGTGTGGAAGCGGACTGCAGGACCTCCTTCTGCCGCCGCACGCGAGTAATAAGTAGATCGAGCGGAGCAATGGCACCGCAGACCTACTCCCATGCTGGCAGTGGCTCAGACTGGAGAAAGGGAGGGCGGAAGGACGAAGACCGCAGGATGGCGACGACGGCGCGAGAGAGATGCGAGGGAGGGAGTCGTCCCATGCGCAGAGGCGGCCGCCAGTCGAGAAGCCGAACCAGAGGCCGCGGTGCTCCGGGGCGTGCTCAGTGCGCCCGCAGCGCCCAGTCGCCATCCTCGCCGCGTCCAGGGAGGATGCAGGGATGGCACCGCGAGGGCGAGGGCGACGGGAAGAGCAGCGGTGGCGGCGAACGTGGCGGTGGGAGAGGAAGAGGGAGGAGATGCGGCGCCCAGGGAGGAGGCGGGGATGGCGGCGCGATGACGACGGGGAGAGCAGCGGTGGCGGCGAACGCGGCGATGGGAGAGGAAGGGGGACGAGATGCGGGATGCGGGAGAGAAGGAGAGGAGCGCGGATCCGGCTTGCATGCTCCCTTCCCATGCTCCCACTTCATCCTACTTTTTTCTTTTTTTTTCTAATCTAATCATCTCCCCCCTATTTTAAAGAGATGGGGCCGGGCCTCATTTTGTTCCAATCAAATCAAGCCATGTATGCGGGAGCACGGACGGGCACACGTGCGGGGAGCAGGCAAGTCTCGTCCGAGGAGCGCAGCGGGGATGGCGGCTAGGGTTCTCGCCCAATCGGGCTCGCTCCTCTACTTTACACAGAAACAACCCACCCACGCCACGCCACGCAAGGGCCAAGACGCGAAATTCCGTAAATGCCCTTGGCGGGATCCAAAAATTACACACGGTGGCACGATTTTTTAACCGCGGGTCACCCGCACTAGGCGTCTGCGCACCTAAGCCACAGACAGGTGTGGCCCAGCAGCGGCGCGGCCGATTGATCAGAGAGACACGCCTAATATCCCGCGGTGAGAAAAAAATTCACTGCTCATTGCTCCAACCATCCATTATATCCAACGGCTGAGAACAACCAGGAGGCCGATCTGACGGTACAGAACGCATCAAGCTCGAGATCGGACGGCCGAGAAGCTCTGAGCTCTGAGGAGGCTCAGGTTTAGATAGGAATCTAACTATGGGATGCATGCACTGCCCAGGGTATCTCCTTCGCCGTACCCTTCATTAGCATAGTAACCTTCAGGCCTTGTACAACTTGAAACCATCGACGTTGTGGTAACTGAAGCCAAAAACTATAACAACCCACAGGTGTCAGGTGTCAGTCTTCATCGGCGACTTGCAGGAGAGGTGAGACGAGCCTGTCGAGGCAGGGCGGCTCTGAGGCCAGACTGAGCGGGAGCGAGGGGCGGGTGGCCGGGTCAACGCTGCTGGCTGGTGCAGGGGCGGGTCAGCGCGGCAAATCGACACAGCGGCTGAAGGGCGCCGGCGGCTCGGACTCGGGTGTTGTTGTCGTGGTCTTCCCCTTCCTCTCTCTCGGTGCACCTCCCTCTCGCTCTCTTTCTGACACAGCGAAGAAGGAGGAGGAGGAAGAAGAAGGACACCAGACACAAGTGTTTTTCCTGGAGCCCGAACTCCACCCGCCGCACGTACGACGTCTTTTTGCTTGAGCACAAACTCAATCCACACCAGATACATGACCGGTTATATAGCCTAGCTAGCTAGCCCACACAACACACTTAGCCAACTACCCACGCGCACACGCGCTCACACTGCGACCCGGCCGCTCTCGTGCATGGGGCCATGCAGCTCTTCCACGAGGTCCACGATGATCCGTACGCCTCGCCTGCGCCCACGACGCGCTCGTACGCGCGCGGCGCGGCCGGGCTCCAACGAACAGCAACGGCCGCTACTGCATGCAGCTCGTTCACGCTACGTACGCGGCAAGCTGCAGATCGACTCCAATGCACGCACGCCCCACAACTCGGGTCAGCACGCACGACGCACGTATCCCCCGTGTCCCGCGCTCCCAGGCCCGCGCACGCACGCAGTCGCTGCAGGCCGAGTCCAGCGCCCCGACGCGGTCACTCCACCGCTCGTCTCGCCCACACGCAACGGCCCGAGCACTCGTACGCAACGGACACACACGCACATACATCATGGGCATGGCTTGCTGCTAACATTCACGCCCCAAGCCATGACTTTGCACATGTCAGGCTCGTCGTCGACGTCCCGCCATGGCCGCTCCTACGGCCTCCTCGACGCTTGGCGCTGCCTCCATGTTCTTCCTCGATGATCGCACGCCGAGCTTCTTCTCCACCGGCCACGTCGAGCTCCTTGGCGACGCACGCCGAGCTCCTCCATGACGCCACGCCCTGCACGTCCCGGCTCGCGCACACGATCACGCACTGACGTGATCGACACGGCCGCCCTGCGCTCCGCTAGACGTGTTCTCCCCTGGTGATCCGCACGCCCGTACGCGCGTCCGCGGTCCCGACGCGCCCGACGCGTCCAGTGCGCACCCATAACACGCACCGGTCGCGCCCGGCTTGCCGCCGCAGCTTATTGCCCTGCACCGCTGCGGCCTCAACCGCAGCGCAGCACCTCCACGGTCGTCGCGCCGAGCCGCCGCGGCCTCTGCGCCACCACGCAGGTCCTCCGCGACCTCCTCGTCTCCACGACCGCCGTGCTAGTCTCGAGCACGACATCACACCGCGTGGCCGTGAACTCGCCGTGCGTCAAGGTCGCCACGCGCTCCCCGCGCGCCATGGCCTCCATGTCCGCCGCGGTCGCCGCGCGCGCTGCGGTCCACGGCCGCCCCTCGAACCATGTGGCTATGTATACCAATTGTTGTTGCTACGGTCTTCCCCTTCCTCTCTCTCGCTGCACCTCCCTCTCGCTCTCTCTCTGACACAACGAAGAAGGGGGAGGAGGAAGAAGAAGGACACCAGACACAAGTGTTTTTCCTGGAGCCTGAACTCCACCCGCCGCACGTACGGCGTCTTTTTGCTTGAGCACAAACTCAATCCACACCGGATACATGACCAGTTATATAGCCTAGCTAGCTAGCCCACACAACACACTTAGCCAACTACCCACGCGCACACGTGCTCACACGGCGACCCGGCCGCTCTCGTGCATGGGGCCATGCAGCTCTTCCACGAGGTCCACGCTGATCCGCATGCCTCGCCTGCGCCCACGACGCGCTCGTACGCGCGCGGCGCGGCTGGGCTCCAACGAACAGCAACGGCCGCTACTCCATGCAGCTCGTCCACGCTACGTACGCGGCAAGCTGCAGATCGACTCCAATGCACGCACGATCCACAACTCGGGTCAGCACACACGACGCATGTATCCCCCGTGTCCCGCGCTCCCAGGCCCGCGCACCCGACGCGCACGCACACGGTCGCTGCAGGTCGAGTCCAGCGCCCCGACGCGGTCACTCCACCGCTCGTCTCGCCCACACGCAACGTCCCGAGCGCTCGTACGCAACGGACACACACGCACATACATCATGGGCATGGCTTGCTGCTAACATTCACGCCCCAAGCCATGACTTTGCACATGTCAGGCTCGTCGTCGACGTCCCGCCATGGCCGCTCCTACGGCCTCCTCGACGCTTGACGCTGCCTCCATGTTCTTCATCGACGATCGCACGCCGAGCTTCTTCTCCACCGGCCACGTCGAGCTCCTCGGCGACGCACGCCGAGCTCCTCCATGACGCCACGCCCTGCACGTCCCGGCTCGCGCACACGATCACGCACTGCGTTATCGACACGGCCGCCCTGCGCTCCGCTAGACGTGTTCTCCCCCGGTGATCCGCACGCCCATACGCGCGTCCGCGATCCTGACGCGTCCAGTGCGCACCCATAACACGCACCAGTCGCGCCCGGCTTGCCGCCGCGGCTTATTGCCCTGCACAGCTACGGCCTCAACCGCGGCGCAGCACCTCCACGGTCGTCGCGCCGAGCCGCCGCGGCCTCTGCGCCACCACGCAGGTCCTCCGCGACCTCCTCGTCTCCACGACCGTCGTGCTAGTCTCGAGCACGACATCACACCGCACGTCCGCGAACTCGCCGTGCGTCAAGGTCGCCACGCGCTCCCCACGCGCCATGGCCTCCATGTCCGCCGCGCGCGCCGCGGACACCGCCGCGCGCCACGGCCGCCCCTCGAACCATGTGGCTCTGTATACCAATTGTTGTTGCTACGGTCTTCCCCTTCCTCTCTCTCGCCGCACCTCCCTCTCGCTCTCTCTCAGACACAACGAAGAAGGAGGAGGAGGAGGAAGAAGGACACCAGACACAAGTGTTTTTCCTGGAGCCCGAACTCCACCCGCCGCACGTACGGCGTCTTTTTGCTTGAGCACAAACTCAATCCACACCGGATACATGACCAGTTATATAGCCTAGCTAGCTAGCCCACACAACACACTTAGCCAACTACCCACGCGCACACGCGCTCACATGGCGACCCGGCCGCTCTCGTGCATGGGGCCATGCAGCTCTTCCACGAGGTCCATGCTGATCTGCACGCCTCGCCTGCGCCCACGACGCGCTCGTACGCGCGCGGCACGGCCGGGCTCCAACGAACAGCAACGGCCGCTACTGCATGTAGCCCGTCCACGCTACGTACGCGGCAAGCTGCAAATCGACTCCAATGCACGCACGCCCCACAACTCGGGTCAACACACACGACGCACGTATCCCCCGTGTCCCGTGCTCCCAGGCCCGCGCACCCGACGCGCACGCACGCAGTCGCCGCAGACCGAGTCCAGCGCCCCGACGCGGTCACTCCACCGCTCGTCTCACCCACACGCAACAGCCCGAGCACTCGTACGCAACGGACACACACACACACACATACATCATGGGCATGGCTTGCTGCTAACATCGGGTGCGGGCGGGTCACCTGCAGCCTGCAAGGCGGCTCGGCGGAGATCGGCGGCTCGACAGTTCTGCGGCGATTTGATGAAACCGCAACAACGGAGACGGCCGACCGAGCGCCCACGACTCGGGATCGCGGCAACACACATCAGAAGCTTGCCGAGCAGAAGCCAAAACCAGCCAGAAGAGACCCGGGCGTTTGGAGATCGAACCTGTTGATCTGTCAGTCCGACCCGGTGTTGTAGTCTTTGCCCAAACATGTATGCTCACGTGAAGCAGCTTCAACAAATATTATTTCTTTCCTGGACAGGTTTCCTCCTCAAAATCCGAGCTTTAACATGGGCAGTACTCAAGTATTTGATGGATCACTTTATGCGAACAGCAGCAACGGAGTAGTAGAAGACTACCCATAGTGGGAGTAACATAGATAATAGGAAAACGTTTAGTTTAAACCGGATGATTTTCTGTCTCGGGTAGCCGCCTCGTACGCACGCCACGTGCCCCCGAGTCCATCGCTTTTTCCTCTCACCTTATCCCTTCCGGCTCCTCCTCCTCCACTCGTTCCCTCCTCATCTTCTTCCTTCCTTTTTTCTCCTCCACCTGCTGCTGCAAGGAAGAGCCGACGCCGGCTAAATCCACATCAACCATGGAGAAGCTCCCACCTGGGCGGTGCGTGGGGGTGGGGGGGAGGGGGGATGGACGACGAAGCATCCGCCCTCGGCGTCGCATCCGTCATCACCACCGCGTGCTGCGTCGCCCCATTCCCCGTCGGCACCGTGCTGCGTCATAGCATCCGCCCGTCGCCGCCGCGTGCTTCGTCGCATCAACCGCATTGCCGTCGTGCTGCGATGGAGCACCGCCGAGCCGGAGGGGGCGCTGTAGTGAAGCTTCACCGGAGGCCCTTGGGTGCTGCCATGGAGCTTCGGCGAGGCTAGTCGGTGCTACAGCGGAGCTCCAGCAAGCGGTGGGGCGCTGCAGTGAAGCTCCCCCGGCGGGGCCGTCGGGTGCTGCTATGAAGCTCGCCGCGTCGGTGCGGGCTGCAGTGAAACATCACCGACGACGTCGAGTGCTGCTCTGGAGCATCAATGGACCGCCGCCGCGCCGGCGTCGGTGCTGCAGTGAAGCATCGCCGGCGCGCCGGGTGCTGCGATGGAGCGCCGTGGGGGAGGGGCGGTGGGGGCGTTGAAACTTCGTCGATGCCGTGCGGCACTGCCATGGACTGTTGCGTCCTGCCTGGTGTGTTGGCTGATCCTGCGGCTGGGGAACGTGTGATCGGACGGCTCAGGGGGCGACTTAACTTTGTATCAAATCAACCGGATGATTTGTAGCACCCGCCTAGATAATAACATCACACATATTTAGATAAAATAGATGTTATTTTATTGTGTTCCGAATCCCATACAAGTGTTGTACTACAGATGGAGTCCTATCGGACTACGGCATGCCAACCGTGCTAGACGTAGCATGACTACAACTCTGTTTCGTGTCCACCAAGAAAGAGAGTTGTTTGCCCCTTTCTATAGTATCAGCTAGTCATAGAATAGATGAGAGAGAGAGATCCACCAGATTAGCACGTAGAGGGTTTGTCCTCTCGTGTAATGTAATACTCCTCCCAATTATAATGATACGCCGTCGTGCGTTCCGTGGTTTTTTCCCGCAAGGGTTTTCCACGTAAAAATCCGTGTCTCTTTGTCTCGTTTATTTCTCGTTATTATCTAACAAGTGGTATCGGAGCCAAGTTCGTCGATACAAGATTGAGACGAGAGAATTAGGGTTGCACGTCCGTGTCGCCGGCGCACGTGACCAAGCGATCCGAAGCCGGATCGATTTCCGCCGCCACCGCACACGCGATCTACCAGATCGCTTTTTCCAGCCGAGACCGACAGGATTTCCCACGGGAGCAGTCGTCGCTTCCGCCGCTCCATAGCGTTCCGCACGCAGCCGAAGCTGCGTGATCTGCCGCTGCTACTACTCTGCCGAATTGTCGCTGTCGGCTCCACGTGCAGTACCAAGTCCCGAGGCTGTTACGCTGCTGCTAGTTTTTCTGGCGAGGAGACCGATCTGTCCATTGTTCCTTCACGTGAAGCTAAGCTCATATTTGTTTTTTTATTTCATCATCGATTAAGAACTAGTACTTTGATTAGCCAGTACTAGTATACGTCACGTGAAGGCTACAGGGCTATTTTTACTCGGTCAATTGCTACGTGCACAAGGATACTATCAGGTGCTATTTACTCTGTTCTTTGCTCCGCAAATTAAATTCTGTCAGGAATTTTTTCTTCGGCTTGTACTACTTGTGTTCATCGATTTACTACCCTTTTGCTGTTGGATCATGACACAAAGTTTATCCTATGGCAAGTCGAGATGTGAGCGTTGTTGGCACAAGCCGATTATCAGGATGCACTCAGTATTTTTCTTCAAGGTGGAGTTTTGGGGATTATGGTCCGTCGGGATAATGGATGCAATATTGCTGCAGTTATTCGAAGAACACAATTCAGTTATCAAGAAAAAAAGGGGTATGGAGGAGGTAATTATTAAGCCTGTTGGTAGACAGCATATACTCTATTCTCTCCATAGTATTTTGCTGTTATGCATGTGAAGGTTTTGTTTGATATTCATGTACGTGATGAGAATCAGTTGAGGTGCAAGAAGGAGATTGATTTGTTTCTGCTAGATACTACAACATTTAGCGCTGTTAAGTTTCAAGTGCAATTCAGTTGTCTTTGCTCTTTCAAGAGGGGTCTATTGCAGAGTTGAAACTCTGTTGCATGTTAAGATGGTTCCTTCATCCGACAGTTGTTCTACAAGGACAGTTTATGACCATGTCATGGATTTTCATTAACCACTACAAGTCGGCAGTTTTTGGGTGCACGCGATGCCATCCATACCATATGCTCTTGCATGAGTATTGTTTGCCGAGGTTTGTGCTTTCTGTTTTCAAGCACGTTCAGATTCCGTGAGATGAGTTCTTCACAATGCGATGTGCACCAAGATGTTGTACTATGAGGTATGCGCTCGTTCAGGCACCACAGGAGATATGATGACTTATGTCATTTGATGATTGAGCAGTTTCAGTTTTTGAGGTCAGTGGCACAGACTCAGACTTTTATTGGGAGACCAAGTTTTGTTAGTCTACTTTGTTGATAGTTGTGCTGTTTTCTGGACGACCTACTGATTGATTTGCTCAATATGACTTCATGAGAAGTTTATTAGTCCTATGGACGTTTCCAGGCACAAGGTTTACTTGTGATGACTTTAATTGAGGAGTTGATGCTATCTATGATTATTGTAAGGGATTTCGTCTCAAGGTGGAGTGTTATTTTATTGTGTTCCGAATCCCATACAAGTGTTGTACTACAGATGGAGTCCTACCGGACTACGGCATGCCAACCGTGCTAGATGTAGCATGACTACAACTCTGTTTCGTGTCCACCAAGAAAGAGAGTTGTTTGCCCCTTTATATAGTACCAGCTAGTCATAGAATAGATGAGAGAGAGATCCACCAGATTAGCACGTAGAGGGTTTGTCCTCTCGTGTAATGTAATACTCCTCCCAATTATAATGATACGCCGTCGTGCGTTCTGTGTTTTTTCCTGCAAGGGTTTTCCATGTAAAAATCCGTGTCTCTTTGTCTCGTTTATTTCTCGTTATTATCTAACAAGGGTTTTTCACGCGTTTTTAATTAATCACTAGTGCTCCTAGTACTTCCCACGATCGAAGCCAATTTCATCTACAGAGTACTAGTTGGGTCCTGTTCACGTGAAGACAAGAGTCTGCTAGTTCTGGCTCCTGTGTTTCCAACTCCAATCGCTACATTTACCCGAAGGCTACCAGGTGCTATTGTTTTCTAGTTCTTTGCTCCGCATATTAATTCTACCAAGAATTTTTTTATCGGCTTGTACTACTTTGTGTACACAGAGTTATCGACTCATGGCATCCATGAAGTACGATCTTCCGCTGCTGGACCGTGACACAAGGTTTACCCTATGGCAAGTCAAGATGCGGGCGTTATTGGCACAATCCGATTATGATGAAGCACTGGACAGTTTTGGAAAGAATAGAATTCAGGACTGGACTGATGAGGAGAAAATAATTGATTATAAGGCTTTGTCACAAATTCAACTCCATTTGCATAATAATATTTTGCAGGAAGTTTTGAGCGAGAAAACAGCCGCCGCTCTATGGTTAAAACTGGAAGGGATTTGCATGACTAAAGCAGGATGAAATTATTCCTGCAGAGGTTATTCAGAAGATCTCACCAGCAAGATGCATCTGAAGCAAAAATTATTCCTGCACAGGTTACCCGAGGGAGGTAATGTTTTGAATCGTATTTCAGAATTTAAAGAGATCATATTTGATCTAGCTGCAATGGAGGTTAAGTATGAAGAGGAAGATACTGCTTTAATGTTACTTTGTTCACTGCCAAGTTCTTATACCAATTTTAGAGACACCATATTATACAGTCGTGATACTCTCACACTTAATGAAGTTTATGAAGCTTTGAACTCTAAGGAGAAGATGAAATTAATGGTGCCTCATGATGGTTCGAGTTCATCCCAAGCCGAGGGATTATCTGTTCGTGGCAGGACAAAGGAGAAGAACTCACATAATGGAAACAGAGGCAAAAGTAAGAACGGCCACAGGGGCCGGTCGCAATCCAGAGACAAGAAATGTTGCAGATATTGCAAGAGAGACGGGCATGACATCTCTGAGTGTTTCAAGTTGCAGAACAAGGAAAAGAGGAAAGGTAACAAACAAGGTGAAAATTCTGCTAACGTTGCTCGTGATGATAGTTCCGATGATGCTCTTGTCGTTATTGCTGGATGTGCTGAGACCAATGATGAGTGGGTACTTGACACCGCATGCACTTTTCATATGTGTCCACATAGAGATTGGTTTAATACTTTTGATTCCACTACTGCTGCTGGTTCCGTTTTGGGTTTTGATAATTCACCATGCAAGATTGAAGGCATAGGTTCCGTTCGAATCAAGATGTTTGATGGCACAAACAGAACTTTGACAGATGTTCGATATATTCCGAAGATGAAGAGAAATCTTATCTCTGTGAGTGCCCTTGATGCAAAGGGGTACAAGTATTCAGGTGGAGATAGCGTTTTGAAAGTCACCAAAGGCTCCCTTATTGTGATGAAAGGTGACTTAAGTTCGACCAATGGTCTTTATTACCTTCGAGGTTCTACCGTTTCAGGTAACGCTACTCCAGTTATTTCAAAGAATTCTAATTGTGATGCTGCTAACCTTTGGCATATGCGTCTTGGACATATGAGTGAACTTGGTTTGGCAAAGTTAAATAAGAGAGGTCTTCTTGATGGATATGAACCTGGTAAATTGAAATTTTGTGAGCATTGTATCTTTGGCAAGCACAAGAGGGTGAAGTTACAACCCTTCGACTCATACAACTGAAGGTATTCTTGATTATGTGCCTTCTGATTTATGGGGACCATCTCGCAAGAAGTCACTAGGTGGTGCTAGTTACATGCTGACTATTATTGATGATTATTCGAGAAAAGTTTGGCCTTATTTCTTGAAGCATAAATATGAAGCATTCTCAGCATTTAAGGAGTGGAAGATTATGATTGAGAGACAAACTGAAAAGAAGGTAAAGATACTTCGCACTGATAATGGTATGGAATTCTGTTATAAGCAATTTAAGAATTATTGCAAGTCTGAAGGCATTGTCAGACATTACACCGTTCCTTATACTCCTCAACAAAACGGTGTTGCTGAGCGTATGAACAGGACCATTATTTCCAGAGCCCGTTGCATGTTGTCCAATGCAGGTTTGCATAGGCGTTTTTGGGCTGAGGACGCTTCCACTGCTTGTTATCTCATTAACCGTTCACCATCTATTGCTCTTAATAAGAAAACTCCAATTGAGGTATGGTCTGGTTCACCTGCTGATTATTCGCAGTTGAGAGTTTTTGGTTGCACTGCTTATGCTCATGTTGATAATGGAAAGTTGGAGCCTAGGGCTGTTAAGTGCATCTTTCTTGGTTATAAGTCTAGTGTTAAAGGTTTTAAATTGTGGAATCCTGAAACCCAGAAGGTTGTTATTAGCAGAAATATTATCTTTAATGAATCTGCTATGTTACATGATGTTTCATCTACTAATGTTCCCATTGAGAGTGAACAACAGCCTATTGTTCAGGAGCCTACTGTTCAAGTGGAGCATGTTATTGATTCAGGTGATACATCTGATAATGAAATTGTTGATGCACATGATGAACCCGTCGTTAATGGTGGTCATGTCACCCCACTCCAAATCAGCCTATTGTTCCGCCTAGTTGGAATCTTGCACGTGACAGAGTTAGGCGGGGTATTAATAAACCTGATAGGTTAATTGAAGAGTGCAATATTGTTTCTTTTGCTTTGTCTGTTGCAGAAGAAATTGAAGGTAATGCTAAACCTTCTTCATATCCCGAGGCTATTATTTCTGGTGATAGTAATAAGTGGATGAGTGCTATGCATGACGAGATGGAATCACTTGAAAAGAATGGCACTTGGGATTTAGTAAGATTACCTAGAGAGAAGAAACCTATTCGTTGCAAGTGGGTTTTCAAGAGGAAAGAAGGTGTTTCTCCTAATGATGAGACAAGATATAAAGCAAGGTTAGTTGCTAAAGGTTACAGTCAGATTCCAGGTATTGACTATAACGAAGTCTTTTCTCCTGTTGTGAAGCATAGCTCTATTCGCACTTTACTCAGTATTGTTGCCATGCATGATCTTGAGCTTGAACAATTGGATGTTAAAACTGGATTCTCACATGGAGAATTAGAAGCACTACAAAAAAAGACACATCCGTGACATTTTGGGCCGAACGAATTTTTTTCTGTCATACATATGACACTTCTATGACGATAATTGTGACAAAACCCGGTATCATCATAGATGTGGTGGGCTCCTACTTCTATGACAAAAAATCATGACAGAAAATGGGCTTTTCATCCTGGGCGGGCCGGAGACGCAGCTGCATGACATTCTTTGGGCCGTCCATGACAGAAAAACCGTGGTAGAAGCGAGGGGGGAGGAAATTTCGGGGAGTTCCCGGTTACGGTGGGAGGTCGGGGGCCGAGCGATGCGCGTTTCTCTCGTACACGTACGCGCGTGTGCGCGAGGCGTTGGCTCTAACTGAACCCGAGCGAGGCGTTGGGCTCTAACTGAACCCGAGCGATTGCACTGCAGGCTACGCGTTACTGAACCCGAGCGATCGATCGATGGCTGTTAACTGAACCCGATCGAGCTATTCCTTCGCTACTGCTCCTAACCGAAGCCGATCGATTGGATGAACAGTGAGCGTTGCGGGGGGGGGGGGTTGGATGAACAGTGAGCGGTGGCATTGCCTCTGGATGAACAGGACCCTGTGGTGTGGTGGAGGGCTGGATGAACAGTAGACGATGGAGGGGTGCCCGTGGAGGGGTGGTTGAACAGGACCGCGTGGTGTGGAGGGCTGGATGAACAGTAGACGGTGGAGGGGTGCCCGTGGAGGGGTGGTTGAATAGTAGCCGGTGGAGTAGCGCGCGGTGGAGGCTGGATGAACAGGAGCCCGTGGAGGCTGGAGGAGGTCGAGGTAGCCCGTGGAGGCTGGAGGAGGTCGACGGTGGAGATGAACAGTATCCCGTGGAGTCCCGTTTTGCGGTACACCACACCCCTCCCGATGAACAGGACCCCCGTTTCGACCGTAGGAGGTCCGTTTCGTCCGTTTTGCGGTACGCCACACCCCTCCCGATCAACAGGACCCCCGTTTCGACCGTAGGAGGTCCGTTTCGTCCGTTTTGCGGTACGCCACACCCCTCCCGATCAACAGGACCCCGTTCCGAACGTGGGAGGTCCGTTTCCTCCGTTTTGCGGTACGCCACACCCTCCCGATCAACAGGATCCCCGTTTCGACCGTAGGAGGTCCGTTTCCTCCGTTTTGCGGTACGCCACACTCCTCCCGATCAACAGGACCCCCGTTTCGACCGTAGGAGGTCCGTTTCCTCCGTTTTGCGGTACGCCACACCCCTCCCCATGAACACGACGCATTTCGTTGCCTCCCCATGAACACGACGCATTCCGTTGCCTCCCCATGAAGACGACGACGACGTTGTTTCTCCGTTCCGACCCAGCCATGTACACAAGCCCTCGCCGTACGTATGCGCGAGTAGGCGTTCGAGACCCTGCCCGTATGTACGTACGTGGCCGTATTTTCTTTCTTGCACCCTGGCCGCTGTACATACGTGTACATGCTACGTGCGCGCCTCTACTACGACACGTACGCGCCTCTACTACGACACGTGCGCGCCTCTACATCGACCAGTATATATGTACGTACACGTTCGCGACCAGAATGACAACGCTACGTACGCTTCGACCAGGTGGGTCCTGACTGTCAGGCACTTCCTTGCCTGCGAAGATGTAGCTGGTGGGTCCCAGCAGTCAGGGGGGCGAATCGTTTTGGTTTTTTTGCCCGGACGCACTTTCTTGCGTGCGAAGATGTAGCTGGTGGGTCCCAGCAGTCAGGGGGGCGAATCGTTTTTTTTGCCCGGACGCACTTCCTTGCGTGCGAAGGTGTAGCTGGTGGGTCCCAGCAGTCAGGGGGGAAACGTTTTTTTCGCGAAATACGGTGGCCCGTCCGGTGGGTCCCTGCTGTCAGGTGGAGGAATCATTATTTTCCGCGTAATAAGGAGGCACTTCCTTGCTGCCTCCATGGACCCAGCTGTCAGCCTCTCCACGTACAGTCCACGTCCGATGGAAGTCGTTCCTTGACCACGTTGACCACGCCGCGCCGAGAGCACCAGGGCGGTGGACGACAGCGAGGCCTAGGAAGGGGACGACGCGGAGCCGGTGAAGACGCGGCAGTGGATGCCCACGCGGAGAGGAGTATGAGGGTTCACTCGTTCGGCTGCGGTGTGAGGCTGCTGTCGCTGCAGGGCCTGGCCAACTGTGGGAATAGTAGGGGCGGTGAGGCCTCCGCGGCAGCACAGTCGGCCACGGGAGGCATGAGCAGGTGGCACGACCGGCGCTGCTTTGGGCGGCTGGAGCAAGAAGACCAGATGTTGAAGAAGCACTACAGCCGTTGGGTGGACATCGTACGGTCACTAGAGCTAGAATCGTTCATATTGACTAAGTTGACAAAGCCCTCCGTCCCCGTCAACTTAGTAGGCCCACAAGTCAGCCTCCCACAAAGGTGGGTCCCACCTAGCAGGGGAGTATTCATTTTTTGTGCGTAATAAGGAGGCACTTCCGGTGGGTCCGAGCTGACAGCGGGGGGAACGTTTTTTTCGCGAAATACGGTGGCCCATCCGGTGGGTCCCAGCAGTCAGGGGGGAAACGTTTTTTTTGTGAAATAAGGTGGCCCGTCCGGTGGGTCCCCGCTGTCAGGTGGAGGAATAATTATTTTGAGCATAATAAGGAGGCACTTCCTTGCGGCCGCCGTGGACCCAGCTGTCAGCCTCTCCATGTACAGTACTCTTCCGATGGAAGTCGGTCGTTGACCACGTTGACCACGCCGTGCTGAGAGCACCAGGGCGGTGGACGATGGCGAGGCCTAGGAAGGGGACGACGCGTAGCCGGGGAAGACGCAGCAGTGGAAGCCTGCGCGGAGAGGAGTACGAGAGTTCACTGGTTCGGCTGCGGTGTGAGGCTGCCGTCGCCGCAGAATAACAGGGGTGTGGGTGAGTGGAGGGATGGCCTGGCCAGCGGTGGGAGTAGTATGGGGGCGGTGAGGCCTCCGCGGCAGCACAGCCGGCCACGGGAGGCAGGAGCAGGCGACACGACCGACGCTGCTTTGGGCGGCTGGACCAAGAAGACCAGAGGTTGAAGAAGCACTACGGCCGTTGGATGGACATCGTACGGTCACTGAAGCTAGAATCATTTATATTGACTAAGTTGACAAAGCCCTTGGTACGCTCCAACTTAGTAGGCCCACAGGTCAGCCTCCGAAATGGTGCGCCCCAGATGTCAGGGGGAGGAATCATTTTTTGGGCGACCGAAGCTAAGAATATCCGAGATTGAAGAAGAAGCACGACATCCGTTGGATAGACATCCAACGGCCACTGCTGCTAGAACCGTGTGTTGACTATAATAAGTTCACAAAGCCTTGCTACGCGTCAACTTATTTTTTTAGGGGACGCGTCACTTAGTAGGCCCACAAGTGTGTGGCAGAGAACTTATAGCCCATTTGCGTTTTGTAAGAATGTACAGCCCATTTTTGAATTCTAATGGAATTTACAACAGCCCATTTACAGTTTGTTAAAAGTACAGCCCATTTTCTAGCTAGGACAACGATTAATAATTTCAACCAACCGTTGAAGACAGAATTCAATAAAATTTCCCACATTTTGATGGGATCCGAAATATTTTTATCCCGAAATTTCTAGTCAGATTAAATATAAATTTGTATTACGTAAAAATCCAACGAAACATTGCGCGCGCAACAATGAAAATTTAAGATTTTCAAAATCCATAAATAATATTTTATAAACTAATTTCGTGTTTGGTGCATTTTTTTATAGTTACTGCCCAGTTTTTATAATTACATCCCATTTATTATTTTTAAAGCCCATTTTCCTGTTAAGCCTAATGCATCCCTCCTAGGAAAGATTTGCAGCCCAGCGGGGCGGAGAATAACAAGTTGACCTTGCCTGGGTATTCCTCAAAAAGACGTATAGCTGGGCTAGCCATTTTCATCTTGAAAAAATTAGTATCTGGGCTGGATATCTGGCCTGGGCTAGACGGGCCACAGCCCGCCCAGTTAATACCCTGCTCTCCTCTGAACAACAACGAAATCATCGCCAAGAAAAACTCTGCAGTGCTCACGCCTCAAAAACACAAATACTGCTCGAGCTGCTTGGTCCCAGCTGTCGGCCGCACCTTGTGCAATTCTCTCGTTTATATTGACTACATAGGTTGACAATGATGTGGGACCGTGATGTCAGGAAACTAGGAGAAAGCAAAAAAAATATAGTTGTACATAATAAGGAGGCACTTGCGTACGTACGGCTATGGCCCTAGTGGGTCCCTAGTGTCATCCAGTCAAAATAAAGTCATCTCCTGAATCCTCATGTTCGTTGACGATGTTAACAATGCTCGGCGCCACGGCGAGCGCAACAACTCTAAGGACAACAGAGAGGGCCTCGCGGGCCCTACGGATGGTCTGATACAGCGCCCGCTGCTCATTCAGGAAGCCAGGATCATCGGACACCTATGAGCACCTTCGAGAAACTGAGACGGCATCAAACGGTAAGGCCGCGCTTGGGAGCTCTGGTTTATTTCAAACCTGTATTAACATACAAGTGTAATTTACTCGTCATCGGAAACAACGCATAAAATACAGGCGTAATGAAACCGAGGGCCCGAGGTCTGTAAGTAAAACCGGCGGGTTATGCGTGTAATTTGAGAGACCAGTGTATATTTTACGAGCACTGCTATATGGACGACATTACCAGACGATACATGCACAACGTGCGTATCATGCCATCCATGGGCAAGGCTGAAACAGCAGCTAATAGCTGGATTAGCAATCGTCCGAGTGTCGTTCAGCGTTTTTATCGTGTGTGAAGTACTTCCGATATTTTACTAGTCGAAATCGACCAACCAAGTGCCTTCGCCCGAGACCATCTGCTTTAATTTACAAGCATAAGTTTTACAAGCGGTTTTGGTTGGAAAACAACGATCCAATCACGGCCTAATATCATGAGTTGGTCGGAAGATCATATGGTTTCACGTCTAACCTACCCGACTTGTCGTATAGGCTATGAATGAAACATCAGACGATGAACTTCTTAAGCACGGAAACAACAGAAGAGGATGATCTTCTTAACAAGCAAATCACTGGCATTAGATCGACATGCAAAACAATACGAAGCATTATTCTCAGGAGGCACGGTGAACAGCTCGTGATGCCGCATGCCGCAACATTCCAAGCTCAACTTTGCAACCAAACACAAGGCCTGGCATTACATAGACAATATTCAGAACAAACTCTTAACACAGGAATATTTCAGCAGAGTAACTATTTACTTCTAAACTGAACACAGGAATAGGAAAAAACACTCGACGCTGCTCACAGCAAGGGCGTCCCACTCAAAAATATCAAATGCATGTCTTCTGGCTAACATCAATGAGCAAATTTTGACAAGGTTTTCCAATTCCAATATATTAAACTAACATCTTCTTGCTAACATCAATGATTAAACTTTGACAAGCTTTTCCCATTCAAAATATGTAATGCCTATGATCGTGGAGTCCTGTCGTAGCTTCTTGTACTTGTTTGGGCACTTTTTGCCCAGGGCACTCCACGTGTTGTTAAATTGCCAATGGTCTCTGCAAACTAGTCATGTCACCGGTGTCTAATAATACTCTGTAAAGCTTCTCGGTCATTCCTTCTGTAATGTAGCGCAAACAGTGTCTGCTTCTTTCTGCAAAGTGGAACGACCAACTGGACCCAGTAATGTAGCAGTTTGCCTTGGACACATTGGCTCCTTTTGTGCAGTTCAACTAAAATCGAAGTTGGAATAAAACCGAGCTTTAATTTTGATATCCCTGTAAGCAACAATAGGTATAAGGGAAACAATTACTGAGAAATAACGGTTGATGACTTGTACTCCCAGAAGAAAAGCATCTACTGATCTACTTTATCTTAATGGGAAACAAAGCAGGAGAGTAGCAATTCTCCATCAGTGTGATTCATTCATATTAAGTGAGACATTATCTTAACAATGCCTTGTTTCAACATGTATAAAGAACGACAAAGCAGAAAAGTACCATTCCTAAAACAATGCAACTGATTCATTTTAACAGAGACATTATCTTAACAATACCTTGGTTAAACATGTAGAAAGAACTACAAAGCAGGATAGTACCATTCCTAACAAGTGTTGCAGTTTTGAACTAAGATTCAGTAGTTAATTAATTCTGAGAGTGGCATTGCTTAATTTTACCAGCGGCATTAGATTAACGAAAAGCATAAACAGTTCCAGGGGAGAGTGGGCGCAACAACAGTATGTGCTTCCATCTACTTATAAAGGGGGTGATGCAGAGTTTGTTGTAACAAAGCAACAAGCATCATGTCTGGGTTGGTCCCATTTTTGTTCACTACTTAATGGGGAAAGACAGCAATACAACAGTTTCAATTCAACATTTATTTAAAACAGTACCAATACAAGTAACACAACATCTCAAAGCACACTGCACAATCAGTGGATGAAGGCCTGTACTGACCTTTCATGAGACGGACAAGATAAAATACGAATCTGCCAACACGAATAGGAAATCCAATCTCGTTTTGTGCAGTTGCACTGAAATCAAGCAAAGTGTTTCGCGTAGCAAAGCAAAATGTCGCAATAGCAACAAGTTGAATAGATATCCCTGTTTAAACAGAGGCAAAAAGGAATCAATTACTGGCTAATAAAGGAGGATGAAACATGCGGCCACAAAAATGGTAATCCCGCCAATCCCTAACAAGTGTTGCAGTTTTGAAATAAGATTCAGTAGTTAATTCTGAGAGTGGCATCAATTACTGGCTTATAAAGGGGGTGATGCTGAATTTGTTGTAACAAAGCAACAAGCATCATGTCTGGGTTGGTCCCATTTTTGTTCACTACTTAATGGGAAAAGACAGCAATACAATAGCTTCAATTCAACATTTATTTAAAACAGTACCAAAACAAGTAGCACAACATCTCAAAGCACACTGCACATCATGTGGTTGAGACCAAGATTTGAAACAACTCGCCACGAAGACTGGAAACAAATCTCGATCTCCTTTTGTGCAGTTCCACCAAAATTAAGCAAAGTCACCGGTGTGACATTCAAGTTGAACTGCACAAAACACTCTTAAAACATAAGTGTTTCGAGTAGCGAAGCAAAATGTCGCAATAGCAACAAGTTGAATCGATAGCCCTGTTTTAACAGAGGCAAAAAAGGAAACAATTACTTGCCGATAAAGGAGGATGAAACAAACGGTGACAGAAAGAAGCATCTAACTTATCTTGGATGGAAAACAAAGTAGGACAGTAGCATTTCTAAAATGGTTGCATTGATTCATATTAACAGAGACATTCTCTTGAAACAACATTCGTTAAAAAATGTAATTTACTTTTAACAGTGGCATTGCTTCAATTTTCCGGCGGCATTCTTAGATTAACAACAGCAAAATAGCTGTATGGGACATGCCAGCACCATGTGCGTCCACACGTATAAATGGGTGATGCAGAGTATGTAGCCAAGCAGCATATATGCGCTGGTCCCATATTTGTTCTCTTTGAACCTTCTTCCTATGTGAGGGCAGCAAATCTAGTCCTGCAAAAACTACTCGACCCCCCCAGTTTCTTTCCCTTTTCAACAAAGAGATCGGTTCCTTACAGATGTGTCTCCTGGGTTACCCCCTTTTTCCCTTTTTGACCTACAAAGCGGCTGGATAGCCAGTCTATACTACTTTTCGCCCCTCCTTTCCTCATTGAACCACGTCCTAGATTCTTGCTCCAGCCCACCGCACCCTTCTTTCCACTTTGAACCAAGACCTAGATTCGACTACAGATCGAAAAAGATCCACATGCAGCTAGAGCAACGACGGTTTCAAAGAAACTTATACCTTAGGGTCGTCGGGATGTGGCAAGGCGTGCGGCGGGAGGCTGGATCTGCCCACACTACGTATGACAGCGAGGAAGAAGGGGTCGGTGGCCCTCCCGCACAAGCGATGGTGAAAGAGAACAGCGCAGCCGGCAGTGGATTGCCTCCCTCGCCGAAGGCGATAGAGTGAACGCTACACCTCCTCCCCTTCCCGGTGCGACGGGATACGGACGCCTCCTTCACCAGCTGTGAGGGGGGAGAGAGAGAGAGACAAGAGGCCAATACAGTCTTGTTTAGATCTGGTGAAGAGAGGGTGAGAGACTGTGAATATAGCAAACCCTAGCAAATGAACGCTGAGCCTCCAGCGTGTAACATATATGGAGAGGGTGAGAGAGCGAGACGCGAGAAACTCTATCAATCAAGAGGCTATAATGGAGTAAAAAAATCTCTCCATAGCAGTGGTTTTAAATAGAATACGCAAGTTCCCGGAAAAAAGAAACGAAAACTGGCGGACAATTTTTTAAGGGTCTGTCTAGGACACATCTAGATGTGACATAGTTATGTCACATCTAAGTTGATGTCCACTCTTTTTGTGGTCTATTTTTTCCTAGTTTTTTTTGTTTCTTGTTGCTACATTATATACTTGTGGGATCTTAGATGTGATATCCTTAAATAACATCTAGATGTGAATTAGACAAATTGATTTTCTAACGTACCAAGAAAGAAAACTCGATCAAAAACACGCCCCCGCTTCCAGGTCGCGAGAGTCGTCGCGCACACACACATAGACATAGACATGCATATCCGTGTTTACCTAAAATTCCATTTCCATCTCCATCTCCAATCATATTTGTCCAACTGGCACATTATTTACGTTGTTAATTATATACGCAACAATATTAACGTACAACATCTCTTGTTTGCGCACGTCCGGACCGCTGCCACGGCCGGTCCTGACCAACCCGAACCCTCTTCATCACCCGCGCGTGCTTCCCACCCGAAACGGTCAGTGCCGCATTCATGCCCGGCCAGAGCGGACGCGACCTCTCACTCGCGCCGGCATTGAAGCGGCGCGCCGGCCGAGAGAGCGTTGCCCGCGCCGCTTCCGGGTGCACGCGGCTGCTCCGCGTTCAAAGGTCGCAATAGCCGGCTACAACATGCATGTAAAAAGTTCTTGGGAGTCCGTGCTACAGCTAGCTGTCCTCCCCCAACTCGTCAATCTCTTCCAGTAGTGCTAGTACTCCATGGCGCGATCCATCGACAAGTAGGCGGGAAAGTTATCGTATACTCGGTTTGCGGTGAGTGGCATGCCGAGCAATCGTGTGGGGTCGAGCCATGGAGGAGGGTGAGACACGAACACGATAGACGTGATTTAAACATTGGTTTTGCTCGATGGCGCGATCCAACGAAACGAAACGTTGGTTTCTCTCCGTTTCCATTTTTTCTCCGGAAAAACGGAAACTTTCCACTCCATTTTCATTCCTATTCCAAGGTTGCCCCGTTACAACATTCCATCAAATACAAAGGAAAACTAACACGCATGCTGATGCATCTCAATGATTCACAGATCATAGCCAATATTTACTTCACAACTAAAGAAAAAAGTTGTGAGAGCGTGTACGAAAGAAAAACTACTGATGGGGTCACTACGACTTAAACCCTAAACCCTAAACATGATTTAATTTCCTGGCCAGGTAGAACCTGTCGAAGGAAAGACGGCTGGCACCCTTGGATCATACAATGCTTTTGAGCATAATTGGTTTGGTGCCAAAAATAGGCATGCCAATGTTTGGCATTGTGCCAAATATTCGCTACTACTTGGTTGGTTACCGAGTTGTCTTGCCTATCTCACATAAAGTTTCCAATATTTGGCAAGTCTTGGTATTGCCAATATTTGGCAATTCCAACATTTGGCTAGCCAAATATTGGCAGCAAACCAATCATGCTCTTTGTGCAGTTCCACTAAAATCGACCTGAGCATCCCTGATGGCAAAGATATTGAAGAAGTGTGATTAGAATAATAGTACTGGCACTAGTTTATGAGACATAAACTCATCACAAGTAGAAGCCGGTAGAAGTAGAGAAAGATCGACATGGAGAGGGAGCTACGGCAGTGGAGCAAGCCGGCTCCAAAAGGAAGATGGACTACCTGGGACGTCGGGCTGTAGCTAGAAGGGCGGTTGGGACGCGGCATCGGCCCATACCGCGGTGACCCCCGATTGGGACGCACCGACTGTGGGTTTTCTCCCTCGCCGATGTCGACCGCGTCTACGCAGAACATTGTTCCCTTCCCCCAGCTGCGGGATCAGGCCCGTCGTTCTATGCTTGTGAAGAGAGCAACCTAAGCAAGCAGGCTTGTAGCTTAGGCTCCTGCTAGTGTATATATAGTGGTTTTCTTTTTCTCTCCATATCAACCATTTTATATTGCGTACTTGTCATTCAAGAGTGAAATGATGGTTGCTTCTTCCGACTAACTTACTGTGTGATTTGACTGCTCCTTAGTGGCCCCTACACGTACTCCCCCTACGTGTATGCAATAGTCACACGTACACATGGACGCAAAAACGCGCGCGACGCCCTAATGCATGCATGTCCGAGCACACGATGGAACACACACGGTCACGCTCAAGTGCTCAACCTACACGTGCATGCACACACATACTCAGTCAGGGTGATCTAGTGACCGTATAAACACCGGAAAATATATATATTGAGCGCAATGAGCGTATTATGAAGTCCACTGACCGTATTTTTACAAATATACAGTGACAGACAGTGTATTTATCTCGTTTGGAATTAAGCCATATTAACCGGAGAGGAGGTAGTATGGACTAGCATTACTTTGCTGTGTCCTGTCAACTTGCCGAACGAGGAGAAGGTTGCAGGACGGGAGAAGCTTGCGCGCGGTGGCTCGCAGGACAAGGAGAAACATTTGACTAATGCAAGCTCTCCCTCGCTCAGGCGGTGGACGTGCAACAGTTAATTCGGTGTCAGATTGCCAGAAGCATACACTATACTACTAGTGCTATTATTGTTCGACTTCCCGAATAGGCGAACAGCCAAGCGCAAAGTTTACTAGTACTACTACTATAGTCTATAAAGGTACGTACTATACTAGTACTAGGAACCGGATGGAGGAGCGTCTGCACTCTTATTATAATTTTAAAATGTGATAAAGCTCAACACATTTGGTTCTCTTCGAGGGTTCTCGCATGTGATAATGGAAGTTGATTGCATGGAACACTCGCCACAATTCTCGCTTAATTCTGGCTCATATCCTGTTACAAATAGTAGTGCTCGATAATATTTCCTCTTTTTTTTTGTTATTCAACATGTAAACAGGTCAGCAAACCTTGCGGCGCATCTTCGTGCGAACCGTGCTTGCTGCACTTTGAATGTGGCCGAGAGCTGGCTTGATGAAACACCTCGCTTCCTACTTCTTTTTTTTGCGGGGTACCTCGCTTCCTAGTGACCAGTGTCTTGGCTGATCGTCCTAAGAATGCTTATATATGAATAAAGCTCTCTCATTTACCCGCAAAAAAGATTAAGCCATATTAACCGGAAAGGAGGGAGTATGGACTAGCACTACTTTTTGGTGTGTCCCGTAAACTCGTAGAACGAGGAGAAGCTTGCAGGACAAGGTGAAGCTCGCTTGCGCCTTTTGACTAATGCAACCTACCCTCGATGGACATGCATCACTCCATTCGGTGTCAGATTGTCAGAGGCATACACTGTAGTACCCAACATGCGGAGTACCATCATTGTTCGACTTCACGAAGAGGCGAAGAGCCAAGCGCAGTAGTACGAGTAGTACTACTACTAGAACCGCATGGTGGAGCGTCTGTACTCTTATTTTTTTATCTCTGATAAAGTACACGTTTATTCCGGAGAAGGGCGGAAAACGGCAGCCCAACATGTAATGAATGATATCAATCAACCAACCATGCTCGAATAATCTTGGCCTCCGTGCGAGCCCGTCTGTGTGTTCTCGCTCCTCGTCTCTCTCAAGGAACGGCGGGTTGGCTCTTTGCCGTCAATTGAGATCGGTTTGCTCACACTCCTGTCCCACATGTCAGTGATATGCCAAGAGGAGGTGCGTTGACCGACTGGCCATACGCGTACTTGGTTTTGCACCTTCATACTACTCCTCCCTCTGTCATAGTTTACAGGGCGCGCTTCATTATGATGCATTTCTCTCAATGCATTTCACCACCAGAGAGACTTTAGACGCGTTTGGTTTAATGCTCAATTAATTAGGGCGTGGTAACCGCAATCAAGTCCACAATTTTCTCTCCATGTACTGTACTACTACGGAGTGGAGTAAGTGCATGCATGTGTGTACACGGGTGGAAGCACTGCATGCATGTGTGTACGCATTATTCCCTCTAGTAATAGACGCCGTGCTATAACTACCAATGCTATTTTTCAGGCCGATCGCTAGTCACCTTGGTCCCACAGATTTTTTTTTTTATTTTTTCTGAAGCGCGCTGTATAAACAGTGATGGATGAAGTAGTATGAGCGGATTCAAAGAAGAGCGTATTGATGGTTGCTTCTTCAGAGCAACTTACAGTGGGAAAGGTGGGGCTTATGATTTGACTGCTCATTACTCACTATTAATGCGGAGCAACGACCGGGCTGAGTCTCCCATGCGGTTGTGCACTACCCCCTCGGTTCTTAAATATACTCCGGAGTATTTGTCTTCCTAGAGATTTCAACGGGTGACTACTCAAATATTTGTCTTTTTAGAGATTTCAAATGGACTGGCACATACGGATGTATATAGACATATTTTAGAGTGTAGATTCACTCATTTTGCTCCGTATGTAGTCACTTGTTGAAATCTCTAGAAAGACGAATAGAATATTTAGGAATGGAGGGAGTACACATACGAAGCAAAATGAGTGAATCTACACTCTAAAATATGCCCGTTTGAAATTTGTAAAAAGACAAATATTTAGGAACGAAGGAGTATAATTTTGTGCATGGCACATGGACCCGGATGATGAAGAGGCTTCTGGCAATGCTATCAAGCTTCCATCATTTGTTTACATAATTGACGTACTATACAAATAATTTTCCAGCGACATGAAATTGTACAATGGTGTGAGCTTTCAGCTTTTGTTTCGCGTGTCTTGCCATCGATGCTCTTTCGGAAACAATAAAAAACTAACTTCCTTGCTAATGCATGTCAATTATTAGCAGATCAGAGCTAATAATTACATCACAACTGAAGACAGAGTTGTGAGAAGGTGTTAAATTAAAATTGATCCATGCTTTCATTGGCAGCAACGTCCCCCCAGCTCTGTCTAAATCAACAAGGCATGTTGGGAAAAAAAGTAGCTGTCTGGAGCATGCAACATTCCGATCATTTTGTGCAGTTCCACTAAAATAGAGCTGAGCGTCCCTGTTCCAAAGATATTAAGTGTGATTACGATAATAGAGGACTGCTGATGAAACAATAAACACACAAATAGAAGCCGGTCACCTTTGCAGTCTCTCTTAAGACTAACTAGTTGGAGAAGATTAGGCTCGGAGTTGGATGAGGAGGATAGAGCAAAACCAATCTCCCTTTGTGCAGTCGCACTGAAATGTAGAGACGTTGCCCGTGTGACATTTTAGTACAACTGCACAAAACACTCTTAAGAAAAAAGTGATTTGTGCAGTTCACCAAAAGGTCGCAATAGCAACGAGTAGAAAGGAAACAATTACTGGCCAATAACAGTTGATGACACATGCGACGACAAAAAAGAAGCATATTCCTTGTCCTAAGGGAAGATAACAACACGGTTGTGTTTGTCTAAAACGATGTGAGGACGAGAATGCAATATGGAAAGTACGCCGGACGAGCTACGTTTTGGGCAAAGAACTATGGAAGATCCACATGCAGCGACGTGGGAAGACGGGCAGTGGAGCAAGGCCGGAGGGGGATACCTGGAGGTCGTCGGGATGTAACTAGGTGAGCGGCGGCGGGCGGAATCTGCGAGCAGGTGGCGTAGGCCCCGCCGCGCCGGAGCTTGGTCAGAGAGAACGGCGTGTACCGCAGATCGGGACGTGCTGCCTCGGCGCCGTCAAACGGAGAAACGATGCACTTCCTCCCTTTCCCCCGGCGGACGGGATGCGGCCGGATCAGTAACCAACGGTGAGAGAGAGAGAGGCCACCGCACTCCCTTTTCCCCTGGCGGACGGGATGCGGCCGGATCAATGACCAACGGTGAGAGAGAGAGAGGCCACCGCAGCCTTGTGTGAGATACTATGAAGAGCGACAAACCAGGCAGGCAGGCTCCATTGTATATAGTGAGCGGACTACCTTTTTCTCCATAAAAGTTGTTTTATATTCTGTGTACGTGCCATTGAGTGCTATAACTTTATTTAAAAATAACGTGGCAACGCGTCAAGTCAAACTTTGTTTCGTGCACGCGTGGTACACGACCTCCCTAGGTAAACAACCGCTACAGGCGTTCAAATTAGCACGTGGGCTGCCATTTCGTAAAGAAATGAGCTCCACCGTGTACCCGCGCGGGTGTGGCTGGGCACGAAGCGTGAGTACGTGCACAATGCACCTATTCTCTTCTTGTATACGTACACCACCTACGTGGGGTTGTGTGAGAGAGATACAAACCTAGAGAGATACAGTGTGTGGGTTCTTGAGAGTTTTTGGGGGGGGGGGGGTCAATCAAAAAATGTAACATATGCAATGTGTGTGAAATAGAGTCCTGGATATAACATATATATAGAGGGGGCGATCCACGAGAAGAGAGTGGAGGTATCATCGGCTTGAGGTGTCCATAGAATCGAAGAGAGGGATGATGTGTGTGTGTGTGTGTGTGCGCGCGATCGATAAAGAGTGCCATCGAATTTGTGTGTGCCCACGTCAAAGATATAGAGTGGCTGGCCTACTGGAACGTGAGATGGGACATGTGCAGTTTGTCTCCGTGGCATGGATACCTACCTGCAGCGCTCGACTATCGGTGTGTGGTGGGGGAAGAGGGAGGCCCAATTAACTATAGAGGTACAATGGCTGGTATATGTGTGGAGGAGGAGAGAGGCCTACCTCATGTATTAAGGAGATCGATCTGCCTCATGTATTAAGGGAGATCGATCGGCATCCATGCATATGTGCAGGAGAGGAATAAGGTTGGGAGAGAGACAGAGCTAGAGTGTTGGAGGGGGTGGTAGTGGAGTTGCTTCTAACAAATGGTGGGATAGGCTTGGTAGACAAACGGAGGGCACGCCCGCAATATCAATAAGAGAGGAGATGGCTGCTTGTTGTCTGTGCACGTGCGTGTGAGAGACGGGTCAGGAGGCATGCACGAATGATGAGGGGGGACGATGTGGCTGTGGTAAGCAGACGTAACTACATAGGAAGATCAATCGCCCTTTGTTAGAGAAAGGAGAGACATAACTTGTGAGGTACGTCGATCGATGGGGGGGTAGTTAAAGTCGATCTAGGTATATGTTGGGAGATCGATCGGTATACATGCATGTGTGTGTTAGAAGCAAATGAGGCACGAGGAGAAGGATAGAGAGAGAGAGGGATGCATGTAGGAGGTGGTACGAGAGGCATACTATATCGAGGGGGAGGAGTGTGCGAGTACGAGAACGATGAAAAGAGTGGTGGGAGTGAGGCATGGACGGTGACAAGAGAAGAGGGGAAGCTTGTGTTTGTGCTAGGCACACCTGGCTAGAGAGGCATATCGATCGATGTGTGCCGTAAAGAAGGAGCTGGGGGGCCTACACACACCGTGGGTGAACGACCTAAAGTGAAAAGACGAATTTGCGCGATGGAGCTAGAGAATGCTGAGGGAGGGTGAGAGGGATGCGGGCGTGTGCATGCACAAGAGAAAGTTAGCGCTAGCTACAAAGATAAGAGGGTTGTGTGGGTGTAAAAGACGAATAGAGATCATATATACTTCATTATAAAAAGCGAATTCGGATATTTGAAGAATTTATCATAGTGTTTCAAACCGACGCATGTGTGAATATATATAACGGTGATACACATGGTGTGGTTATGAACATGTTATACTACATTTAATATATTTTATCTCTACTCTTATAAAAAACAGAGTTGTTGATGATGGTGTGCCTGCCATCCTGCATTATAGGCCGTCCGATTTATATCTGGCGGATAGCAAGGAAACTATGATGGTTGAAGTTGGCAACAATCATGATTGTAGATTCTTATTGAAATAGAGAAACGAATTCAAATTTAGTTCGAATTGCAGCGGTAGTATAGACATTTGGAATGCACTAAAATGTTGGTATGAGTAGGTTACATGCATTATACAGCAAGCGAAAAAATTTAATCGGACATAACATGGATTCATACTCCCTCCTTCCATCTATATAGGGCGTAATGAGATTTTTAAGACCGCCTTTGACTATTGACAAGATTAATAGTACATGACATGCACAATGTGAAAATTATATCATTGAAAGAACCTTTCACAGACGAATTTAACGGTGTGCTTTGTGTAAGTTGCATGTCATATATCATTGCTCTAATATTTGGTCAAAGTTAGCATCGAAAAACGCATTAGGCCCTATATAGATGGAAGGAGGGAGTAGCTTTGAATAGCATTTGTATAGTAAAACGGGGCAAGACTCTCTCTTTGTGTGGTGTGAATAGTTTTATTTTTTTCGTTTTCTTTTTGGTTGAGGGAAGTGCGAATTGATTTGGTACGTACAAGTACAATATTACTACACGTTAGGCTTGTCCCTAAAATTCAACCCGCGTCTTGTTATATCCCGAAAATTCAGATATTGTGCTCCCAAAACTGGCGCCTTCCCAACCCGCGCCTTGCTATCCCGAAATTACAACGCGCGCGAAAACTCCCTCCAGCTGCCAAATCCCGACACGCGAAATCCCCCTTCTAACCCTGAACCGAAAGGGCCGCTAGTTCAAATCGGTGGGGGGTACTTTTGTAACACACCCTACATTTTGGACAAGCGCGTCCCTAAGTCATGCTTCACCCCCTCTCATCGCCCCCTTTTCGCCATTCGAAATCCCAGGCCGCCATAACCTCTCCGCTCCAGCCGCGAAACCCCACCCTCCTCCGTCCGCCACGTCACCGCTGCCCAGCCGGAGCCTCTTCCCCGACGACGTCGTCCACCGCAATAGCTTGACGTCCCTCATCCACCTCCCCGGATGGGGATTCGTCGTCCATCTCGCCGTCCCGCCGGTTCAGCCGCCCCGTCCTCCACCTCCAAGGAGCTGCTCCGACAATCGCCTCGTCTATCGCGGCTGCTCCATCCCCACAGCGCCGCCTTAACCTGCTCCACCGGAACCGCAGCATCCTCACTGACTCCTCGGACGAAGCCGAGGCCTACTCAGCGCCACCAAAGAGGTTGTACACTCATCGCATCGCACCTTCTCCTTAACTCGACCTCCTGGCGCCGACGGTGCTCCATCCCGCAACCCCATGGAGCGGCTACCTTGAAGCCGGCGCCGCGGGCGAAATCTCCATGGCGGCTCTCCCCCAATGCGAGGCCCCTTCGGCGGCGGCGTCCATACCAGCCGGATCTGCTGCTGCTCCGGCTCTCGCTCGATTGCTCGCTCGCCCAGCTGCTGCTGCTGCTCTCCCCCTCGCTCGTGCTGCTGCTCTGCTCTGATTAAGCCACACTTCAGTCGACTGAATCAACTTTTGGGTCAGTCGATTTTCAGGGGTTGGGGTGGCTCGCCGGAGTTAAGGAAGAACCACCCGCAGCGGGGACGGGGGCTCGCCGGAGAGGTACCCCACTATCTATCTTAGGGTTCAGGGTGGGGGCGGGGGGCCTAGAGGGCTGGCCGGGGCGGCGGTGGCGAGTTGTTTCGGGGCGGCGAGGCGGCGCTGGGGCCGGCGGCCGAGGCCGGTGGTGGCTGGCGGCTCAGGGGGGTGCAGGTTGAAGATGAACTGCAGGCCCTCCCTAAACTACATGTCAAGTGCCTCTCTGCTACCATTGCGTTCAGTTTCGACAGTAGCATTCAGATTCCACAGTAAATTTCAGTTTCGACAGTTAAGTTCAGAGTCAACAGTTTTTACCTCATCTGTTGTAGTCAGGTGGTTTTTGGTGATGTTAATTTTACATCCATTTTACATCATCTATTGGAGATGTTATTAGAATCCCAGTTGAGATTGACGATGTCTGTCTTGTGCTGCTTCAGCCTTGACGTCTTACGGCTCACCGGAGCTGCTCCAACGACAGAACGATCCATCACAACAGAGCAGTGCCCTGGACGCCGTCTACAGATTCCTCAGATCTTCCTCCACACCTCCGACAGCCACCTCTGCCTCAACTGCTTCAGCGACCAACCCAATGATGCTGAGGTCGACACGGCTACGTCAAAGAGGTTGTACACTTGTTGCATCACCTATTACTATACATTCACGTCGATCCATTAGGGCTATTTTGGTTCAACGGAAAAACGCCGATCCACTGGTTGTTACCATCACTCTAAATTTCTGCATGCTCTCCTTACATAATCTCACCATATTTTTTTTCGTATGCATGTCAGATATTGTACACAGTCATGCTGAACATGTAGAGAAAAAGAGAAGAGTTTTGCGCGGCAATACAAAGTCATGCAGACATCGCTCCATGGTGGGTTCAATGGCAAACCCTCCCCACCCCTCTCCAGATTGTAATCCAGAGGAAGATATCTGTTCTGAGGCGGATTCAGACGCCGCTGACCACTCCTATTTACCCCCCAAGGTGTTTGCTCTACCTTGGCATGATGATGTTAGTCATATCATGCATATGTTGCCTTGCAGTGCCTACTTTTGACATCATATATGTCATCTGCTTAGTTTAGACATGTTCTGTAATGCCACCTGTTTAGTTTCTATATCATATATGGGAATTATGCAGTCTCATGTCTTTTAGCCAGCCATAATATATGTGAAATGTGCAATGCCATCCTGTTTAACCAGGCATCATATATTTGAATGATATCTTGCCCATCCTTTTCTTCATTACATTTCCATTTGTCGACAATGTTTGTACATTAAACTACTCTTCCTGTGAATCAGCCATTTGGGTGGGAGATGGAAAAATCTGGAGTGAAAACAAGGCCTTCAGAGCAGACAGTGCTACCTGTCGAAGCAGATCTCTTGTTGGGTCCCGATAGCTCCTCAGAGATGGATTCAGAGACAGATGACCAGTCCTATTCCCCCACTGAGGTGTATGCTCTAACTTGGCACAGTTATACTGCTCATATCATGCATACGGTGTCTTGCATTGCGTAGTTTAGACATCATATACACAATATTCAACACCATGTTCTTAGTTCAGACATCATATCGAATGCCCTCTGTCTAGCATATAAATCACATATGTGAATTAAATGATGCGATCCTGATTACTTAGATAACATGTAGGTGAATTATGTCATGCGATCCTGTTTAGTTATTCATCATATCTTTGAATTATGTTATGCTATGCTATCCAGTTTAGATAGACATCATATATGTGAAATTATGTCATGCTATCCGTTTTAGTTAAACAATATACATGTCAACTATTTCATGCCCTCTTTTTTCCACACTATCTATTGCATCTGTCTCTCATACAATGTCTGTACATTCAACTATGTTTCCTGTTTATCAGCCATTTGAATTGGAGCAGGTGATGCCAGCATCTAGCGGACTAAAAACACGGTCTTCAAATAAAACAGTGCTACCTCTTGGTGGAGATAGCACCCCGGTTATACATGCACAAGAACCAGCCCTACCACACATAACCCAAACTCTCGCAGATTGTACCCCTACTGCGATGGACAGAGAACCAGCTTCACCCAATCTAACCCCAACCCCAGCCGATAGTAACCCAGTTCCTATTGACACAACACCATCTCCACCACAGAGCTCCCAAACAAGAGCAGTTAGTAAGGCAGCTCCAGTGCCCAAAGGGCCAGTACTATCACGACGAACCCCAACTCCACCAGTTAGTACGCCTATTCCTGTGGAGGAAGCACAACCAGCTAGTCATAGTTTAGCATCTATCGCATTTGATGTTGTTAAATCGTATGTGCGTATCTTCCCATCTTGGAAATATTATACTGAAGATGAAGGAAAATGCCAGTTGCAGGTGTTTGTCCAGGAGTTATGTGTAAGTAATGTTATTCATGGCAATTACTTTGCTTCGTCCCATACATCCTACCTCCATGATGGTTATAATACATCAAATTTCCCATTTTTCTCTATAGAGAAGGACCGATTTGGAAACTGAGGATGAGGTAACCTGTGCTAATACCTCTGCTATCTTCAAGAATGCTTGGTGGCAGTATCGGAATTACCTGAAGAAAACGTACTTCACTGGCAAAGAAACTGACCAAATTCCCTTACGTTCTCCTGAGACACATTTACTGGACGATGACTGGGAACGCCTTGTTCTGTACTGGTCCCGAACCAAGAATGTGGTAAGGTCTATGAGCTCATTTTCTATTTTTAAGTATTATATTCTTGCGTCTTACTGTACTCTGTTCATGTAGAACAAGTGCCTAAACCTGAAGAACAACTGTTCTAATTTAAGATTCCATTGCTATCATAGTTCAAAAAAGCGCTAGGCATTAATTGTGCGTTTTGCCACCGCCTTGCGCTTTACTGACCAAAGCGCATGCTTATGCGTAGTTATGCGCAATGCATTTTGCCAACGCCTAGAGCCTAGGCGCGCTTAAGCGCTTGCTTAGGCGCGCCTTTTTTTAACTATGATTGCTTTGCTCTTGTATCACTGTATTTACTCATACAAACTTATTTTTAAATTGAAGGATCCAATCGAAACTCCAATGGCACAGCAGGTATGTTCACGCATGTTTCTTTAACAGGTTTGCTCTTATCAATAGCTCTGTTGATTTCAGTTTCAATTGTGTATACAGTTGACTTTCATATCATGCACATTACTAGCATCACAACAGAGCCAATAGTGTTGTTGTACATGTAGACCCGTGGTACCCATCTGAAATCTTGTTGTGCCGTGTAGTTTCCCACGCTTTGTATTCTTTCGCTGCTGCTTTGTCTTGAACTGATATGATTTGAACCGTGTCTCTATTTTGATTTGGCAAGACAATGCAGTGACCATAGGACATAGATATATGTTTGTTTGATGCTTTTATTATGTACTAGTACTTGGCAATAGAAGACTTGGTAGTTTAATCCTATCCACCTTACTAATGAACTGGTTCACCGAAATGAGTTTCATATACTAGTACAAGCTAAACTTGTTATGTGTCTGCTTATTTCTTCTTTTAGAATGCTGACAGAATATTGGGGAAGAGTGCCTTATTAAGCAATGGTAAAGGTAGTAATGCAGATAAGGTTCAGGATAGTGACACATCCTTGTTGGTCTCCAACAAAGCTGATAAAACAGCTAAGGAAGGCTATCTTGAAGACAACGAGACAACCCCAAAGTCCTGTCTTGGTTTAGTGTTCGAGTTACTGGCCACTACCGCTTGCACAAACTATTCAAACTCACTGTCTGAATCAGTTCGGTTTCTTGAGTCTCAACTACAGGCTGAAAGACATCGATCAGCTGTGCTGCGACAAGAAGCGGAAGGACTGCGGAAGTCCCTGGAGCATTCAGGTGCATACTTTCTGGTGCAACAGCAAGCGTTGGAGGATTTTAGCGCCAAACAGGACAAAGCTAATCAGCTTGCTAAGCTTATTGCCAGCATGGTGGATACCCAGGATAACGTTTCTTGAGCTCTTCTGAAGTTGTTTCAGTTATGCTCTTGTTTTGCTGCCGCGTTTATTTGCACTGGTGGCCAATTTTGACGGCCAGTGTATGTAATGTGCTGCTTTGTTCCCTGTATTTGCACTGGTGGCGAACTTTGATGCCCAGTGGATGTAATATGTGTAATAGCAGTAATAGGCTAGCGTTAATTGCTTGCTTATTTATTTCCTTATTGTCTTGTTTAGTTGTTTGCTTGTAGTCACTTCAGTTCTTTTTCTGTTTTTTCTAGTGGCCACAATAGCCTATTTTTGGTAACTAGGCCAAAAAAATCATGGCAACACACGGACTGTTGTAACCATGGGCCTCCTGCAGGCCGTATGATCCATGGGCCTTCGTCCGGCCGTAGGATCCATCGGCCTTCTATACGGGCCTTAGGGTCCATGGGCCTTCTACGGGCCGTAGGGTCCATGGGCCTTCTACGGGCCGTACGATCCATGGGCCTTCTACGGGCCGTACTATCCATGGGCCTCATACGGGCCGTAGGATCCATGGGCCTTCTACGGGGCGTATCATCATTTCGCCAATCGTGGGCCGTACTATTTGTGGACTATAACGGGCTGTTAATAGACCGTATTTGATAACTCTATGAAAACAGCCCAACGGGTTTTTTTTTACATGAAAACGGCCCAACGTATTAACGGTCCGCAAACGGGCCAACTGTAACGACGGGCTGAATTTGGCCCACAAGCAGAAAATGACAGTAACGGGCCGTATGTAACCGAATTCTGCAAATGAGCCCAAGAATCAATGGGCCCTGAGAAGGCCGAAGATAACTTGGGCTGCAAACGGCCCAATGGAATAACGGGCCATTAATGGGTATAAAGTGATACACTGTTCATTACGAGCCAGTTTCACCATGGGCTGTTAATGGGCCAAGAGTTACAAAGGTCCTCGTATGGGCCGAAAGAAGTCATGGGCCACACATGGGCCGGAAGTTAAAACGGGCTGAATCATATTGGACGGCCCAGATGACGCTACTGGGCCTAATTCAGATAGGGCGTAACGGGCCCTGGGTTAGCAGGCTGTAAATGGGCTATATGCAAACAGGCCGTTAACAGGCTTTCCGTGGGCCGGCCCGCCACCTTTTGACCAAGTCAAACGGGCCGGCCTTTCCATAGGAATGGGCCTCTGTTGGGCCGTGCCACGTGTCGCCGTATCATAGGCGCCTTCGGTCCAATGAGCGGATGCCATCTGTCCCAACGGTGAGCTGACACGTGTTTCCTCCAGCCAATGATGATTTTACACGTGGAAAATCCCCATTGGTCGGGGCTGTTAACGGGTTATCGGATCCAAAACCTGACCCGATAGCTTAACGGCGTTCCGTTATGGTGGATGCCACGTGTCGGTCACCCTTGACGAAAGCACTTCTGTGACGCGCGATTTATCGTCATGGAAGTGGACACTTCCGTGATGATAATTTTGGTAATGTCATGGAACACTTCTACGACAACACAGGTATGACTATCTTGATTCTATCATAAAATCGTCATGGATGTACATGCATGACAAAAAACGCGACCTACTGTGACAAACACGTATCATCACGGAAGTGTATTTTTTTTGTAGTGAAGATGATATTTATATGGAACAACCTGAAGGTTTTGTTATTCCTGGAAAAGAAAAGCTTGTCTGTAAGTTAAAGAAATCTCTGTATGGATTGAAGCAATCCCCTAGACAGTGGTACAAGAGATTTGACACCTTTATGCTCTCTCAAGGTTTCAAAAGGTCTAATTATGATAGTTGTGTTTATTTGAAAACTGTCAATGGTTCAACTATTTATTTGCTCCTTTATGTTGATGATATGCTAATTGCTGCAAAGAGTATGTCAGAGATTAATGAACTAAAGAAGCAATTGAGTAATGAATTTGAGATGAAGGATTTGGGTGCAGCAAAGAAAATTCTTGGCATGGAAATATCCAGAGATAGACCGTCTGGAAAAGTATATCTAAGTCAGAAGGGATATATTGATAAAGTTCTTCGTCGTTTTAATATGCATAATGCCAAGCCAGTAAGTACTCCATTAGCTGCACACTTCAAATTATCATCAGCCTTATGTCCTAAGTCAGATGCAGATATTGAGTACATGTCTAGAGTTCCCTATTCGAGTGCAGTTGGTTCACTTATGTATGCCATGGTTTGTTCTCGTCCGGATTTATCATATGCATTGAGTGTTGTCAGTAGATACATGGCTAATCCTGGAAAAGAGCATTGGAAAGTAGTTCAGTGGATTTTCAGATACCTGCGAGGTACTTCTAATGCTTATTTACAGTTTGGGAAAACTAGAGATGGACTTGTTGGTTTTGTTGATTCTGATTTTGCTGGTGATTTGGATAAGAGAAGATCACTCACAGGTTATGTTTTCACCATTGGTGGTTGTGCTGTGAGTTGGAGAGCAACTTTGCAGTCTATTGTGGCTTGTTCCACTACTGATGCCGAGTATATGGCTATTTCTGAGGCATGCAAAGAAGCTATCTGGTTGAGAGGTTTGTACGCTGAGCTTTGTGGAGATACATCTTGCCCTACCATATTTTCTGACAGTCAAAGTGCCATATATCTTACAAAGAATCCAATGTATCATGAGAGGACAAAGCACATTGATGTCAGATTTCACTATATCCGAGATGTTGTTGCTGAAGGCAATTTGAAGGTATGCAAGATAAGTACTCATGATAATCCTGCTGATATGATGACAAAGCCAGTTCTGACCAATAAGTTTGAGCTTTGCTCAGGCTTAGTTGGTATTTCTCACTAGTCCTATGGACTTTGACGCACAAGGTGTTTAAGCTGATTTGGATGGAGTTATTCACTTTCTTCGACTACTGGAGGGAATTTGGCTCAAGGTGGAGATTGTTAAATTGTGATCCAAATTCTACCGTATTGAACTAGACGTAGTACATACGGTGTGGGCCTATGCGTCGGTACCGACGCGTACGAGTACAACTCGTTTACTTGTCCTACAAGGACTCCTATGTGTTGCCCCTCATATATACCCCATGTAGTCGCACCTAAAGACGGTATGTCGTCTCGTGCTTGTAATACTCCTCCTCATAGTGATTGCGCCTTCGTGCGTCCGTGGTTTTCTCCCGCAAGGGTTTCCACGTAAAAATCCGTGTCTCTTTGTCTCGTTTATTTCTCGTTATTATGTAACAATAGATGATGTGGCAAGCAATAAATGAAGAAAGAGAGGCATGTGGTAACATAGCTAGTTACTACTAGTATGAGTAACATCACACATATCAAGGTAAGATGAGTCTATAGGCTAATAAATGAAGTATTCCATGTTACCACACATATGTTACTCCCCACTATAGAGGTAGTAATATAGAGTAGTAACATGGGCATGTTATTACTCTATGTTACTACCCATTGTGGCTAGTCGAATAGTAGTAGCATAATCGTTTAGTAGAAGTAGTACTACTTCGAATAACAGTAGCAGCAGTCTTTAACAGGTCACTTTATGAAACCGCCTCGGGATTTGATGCTTGTCTCCTCACGTGCGTGTTGATACGGATTAACCTGACCCGTCGTACAGTAGCTATAGAAAAATTCCTATCGGCCTCGGTGATACGCAGCAAAAATTGATCTCCAAATCGGATTCGATGGGTCGCGTCGTATTGGCGACTCACAGAACATCAAACTCTAACTTCCTTTGAACTCCTGTCAAACTTAGCGACTTGCGGCGATGCCGTAGCAAAAACTGATCTTTGGCTAGATTTGATGGATGGCCAAAGACGGGCGCGGTGTACTGATTCCGCGAAATCCTAAATTTCTTTCTTCTAAAAAACTCGTATATATCGTCCCGGCTGATTACCATGGAGATGAGGTAGATCCTTCCAAACCGGTTCTCCTTTATCCAAAAAATTGCGAACTTCTCAATCCCTGGTAGAGATCCCTCCAAGAACTCAACATCACCGTGCGTAGGCCCCATGGGGGCGCGAACTATCGTGGAATTGTCACGACAGATGTCCTAGTGTGAGGACTTAGTCGTGAGGCCAACGCATCTATTTGGTAGCTTGAGGGGTTGAGCGGAATTGAGAGATGCAACACAAGACAAGGGTTTAGACAGCTTCGGGCCCCGGAAAACATCATCCGGTAATAACCCTAGATGTTGTTTGTGGCTAGGTCTCATTATGATCATGAGGGATTCGCCACATAAGCCGGTTCTCCTCTAGTTGTGTCTAGTCTTAACCATTATTTTTCTCTCCCTCTTGGGGTGCCCTGCCCCTCCTTATATATGTTGAAGGGGCAGTTTACATGACTAGTCCTAGTTGGATTAGGATTACTCTATTACAAGTGGAGTCCCAGTCTTGCTTCCTTTGTAGGAGAATATTCCTTGTGTTTTCTTCATAAACCGGCCCACCATAACATGAACCGGCCTTCCGGGCCTTGGGCCCTATCGTCCGTCTGACCCGCCCGCCGGGTTACTAATGAATCGCCAAGATCGGGCGGGTTACCCGTGAGTCGCCAAGCTCCGGGCGGGTCACCAGTGAGTCGCCAAGATCCAGCCGAGTCATACATCCAGCCGGGTTACACTGTGAGGTATATCCCCGACACCGGTGTTATGTTCCTTGATTTCGCATCCCTAACACGATGAGGGGTATGGGACCCTCTCGACGTTTCGCTTTGAATAAAACTCTTCCAGCAAGGCCCAACATTGGTTTTACATTTCCATAATAATACTTGAACCTAATAATTAATTTGCATAGGGTGTTGGGGATATTACTACTGAGCGTAAACCGGCCAGGAGAGGCCGGGTTAACCCCATAATGGTTCACTGTATCTGAAGCCCGTGAAGACAAAGACGGTGACGCTTTGACAAGGCCCAGGGCCCAAGGCCGGTTTAAGGCCTATAAACATAAACCGGTATTGATATGTATACTTGTGTCGTAAGATAGAAAGAGTAGAGACCGGGCCGAACACGTTTATGAGCCGGCCTCGGGATTCTGTAAACCGACGGGCGTCAACCCATGTATATAAGGGGACGACCCGACGGCGGTTGGAGGACAACAGACAACAACTCGAGACTCAGGCAAAGCGTATTCGCTCCCTGGTCATCGAAACCCTAGCAATTCCACAACAACTGGATTAGGCTTTTACCTTCACCGCAAGGGGCCGAACCGGTATAAACTCTCTGTGTCCCTTGTCCGCTTTAAGCCCTTTAAGCTAACCTGTAGCGATGGCTCCACGACTAAGTCCTTTCCTTAGGACATCTGTCGTGACAAAACCACGACATAGGGCGTCACGAACCCGAGGTCTTTTCTACATACAGGGCGGGGCCAGCGCTGATGGTGTTGGTCCCAAAAAAAGCCACTTGCGGTGTCACCCCTTCACCCGGGGTTTTCGGTTGCTGTACGTAGTGCTCATTCGGACGTGTCCTGAGACTAGATACGCGCGGCTACTATCAGGGTGTCGACACGCCGGGAGGCTTTGCTGGATTAGTTTTACCATTGTTGAAATGTCTTGTGCACCGGGATTCCGAGTCTGATCGGAGGTTCCCGCGATGGAGGATTGTCTCCGCGGATTGTGAGCTTGTCATGGGCTAAGTTGGGACACCCCTGCAGGGTTTAAACTTTTGAAAGCCGTGCCCGCGGTTATGTGGCAGATGGGAATTTGTTAATATCCGGTTGTAGAGGACTTGAAGTAAACTTAATTAAAATACCCAAACCGCGTTGCGTAGCCGTGATTGTCTCTTTTCGGGGAAGTTCGAGAGGAGAACACGGTTGGGTTATGTTTGAGCGTAAGTAGTTCAGGATCACTTAGTGATCATTACTAGTTTGCGACTGTTTGCGTAGTTTCTCATCTTACTCTTATACTCGTAAGTTAGCCACCATACATTGCTTAGCCGCTGCTGCAACCTCACCACTTATCATTTCCATACCCATTAAGCTTTGCTAGTCTTGATACCCATGGTAATGGGATAGCTGAGTCCTCGTGGCTCACAGATTACTACACCAATAGTTGCAGGTACAGGTAATGCGATGATCATAACGCGAGAGCGATGTTTTCACGTTTTGAGTTCTTCTTCTTCTTCGTCGATCTTGGGTTAGGTTCCTGGTCGGCAGCCTGGGCTAGCAGGGTGGATGTTGTTTGAGCTCTTGTTTGTGTTTCATCTGTAGCCGGAGGTTCTTATGTATGATGTATTGGTGTATTCTTGCGGCATTTGTATGCCTTGTATGTATCCCCATCTATTATGTAATGGATCGATGTAATGCTATCCACCTTGCAAAAGTGTGTCAAGATACGGTTCTATCCTTGGTGGGACCTTCGAGTCTCTTTAGGATAGTGTCGCATATTGGGCGTGACAAGTTGGTATCAGAGCTCCTTATTAATGAGATTGGTTGAATAGAAAGCTCCTCCTCGTTACCTGATTCATCATAAGAAACAATAGGAGGATATTGGGAAGTCTCTTCCCTTTCATTAGTATTCTCTTCATCTTCTATTTGTTTTCTTGTCTTTATGTAATTGGCAATATAAGGATTTTCAATGCAATTCACCGCACAATACATAAAAATTTCTTCTAGATCAAAATCAAGAAACCTATCAAGATTAAATTTTGGAATACCCTCAGTCATACGTTTCATTTCTTCATATCCCAAAAGAAGACTAAGCTCTTTATGATGCTCAAGGGTAATCAAGTTATCAAATTTTTTGGACATGATTTGATCATGAAACAAATAGCATTGGAGCTTTAAATAACCATGTTCATTGCAAAGTTCACAAGGATGGCGATAAATATTGAATCTTTCAGCACAATCATCTAGCCTTTCTTGCAACCATTTAGTTTCCAAATACTTATGCCTCCTGCAAAATCTATCTTCCCTATTTGGTGTGTACTTGCAAGCTCTATGTATTCCACAAAAGTTGACATGCTTATAAGAGACATTTTCATCATGACTAGTGCAATCATCATTAGTACTATGGATATTCAAAGAATTCATACTAACAACATTGCAATCATTCTCATCATTCAAATATTTAGTGCCAAACATTCTAATGCATTCTTCTTCTAACATTTTGGCACAATTGTCGGAATCCTTATTTTCATGAAAAATATAAAAAAGATGAAGCATATGAGATACCCTCAATTTGTAGTTTTCTTTTATAAACTAAACTAGTGATAAAACAAGAAATTAAAAGATTTGATTGCAAGATCTAAAGATATACCTTCAAGCACTCATCTCCCCGGCAACGGCGCCAGAAATTGCTGGATGTCTACTACACAACCTTCTTCTTGTAGACGTAGTTGGGCCTCCAAGTGCAGAGCTTTGTAGGACAGTAGCAAATTTCCCTCAAGTGGATGACCTAAGGTTTATCAATCCCTGGGAGGTGTAGGATGAAGATGGTCTCTCTCAAACAACCCTGCAACCAAATAACAAAGAGTCTCTTGTGTCCTCAACACACCCAATACAATGGTAAATTGTATAGGTGCACTAGTTCGGCGAAGAGATGGTGATACAAGTGCAATATGGATGGTAGATATAGGTATTTGTAATCTGAAAATATAAAAACAGTAAGGTAACTAATGATAAAAGTGAGCGAAAACGCTATTGCAATGCGTTGAAACAAGGCCTAGGGTTCATACTTTCACTAGTGCAACTTCTCTCAACAATAATAACATAGTTGGATCATATAAATATCCCTCAACATGCAACAAAGAGTCACTCCAAAATCACTAATAGCGGAGAACAAACGAAGAGATTATTGTAGGGTACGAAACCACCTCAAAGTTATCCTTTCTGATCGATCTATTCAAGAGTCCGTAGTAAAAATAACACGAAGCTATTCTTTCCGTTCGATCTATCATAGAGTTCGTACTAGAATAACACCTTAAGACACAAATCAACCAAAACCCTAATGTCACCTAGATACTCCAATGTCACCTCAAGTATCCGTGGGTATGATTATACGATATGCATCACACAATCTCAGATTTATCTATTCAACCAACACATAGAACTTCAAAGAGTGCCCCAAAGTTTCTACCGGAGAGTCAAGACGAAAACGTGTGCCAACCCCTATGCATAAGTTCACAAACTAACCCGCAAGTTGACCACCAAAACATACATTAAGTGGATCACGTGAATATCCCATTGTCACCATAGATAAGCACATGCAAGACATACATCAAGTGTTCTCAAATCCTTAAAGACTCAATCCGATAAGATAACTTCAAAGGAAAAACTCAATCCATTACAAGAGAGTAGAGGGGGAGAAATATCATAAGATCCAACTATAATAGCAAAGCTCGCGATACATCAAGATCGTGCCAAATCAAGAACACGAGAGAGAGAGATCAAACACATAGCTACTGGTACATACCATCAGCCCGAGGGTGAACTACTCCCTCCTCGTCATGGAGATCGCCGGGATGATGAAGATGGCCACAGGTGAGGGATCCCCCTCCGGCAGGGTGCCAGAACAGGGTCCCGATTGGTTTTTGATGGCTACAGAGGCTTGCGTCGGTGGAACTCCCGATCTAGGTTATTTTCTGGACGTTTCAGTATTTATAGGATTTTTTGGCATTGGGAACAAGTCAGGGAGGTGCCCGAGTCGTCCACGAGGTAGGCCGGCGCGCCCCGGGGGGGGGGGCCCACCCTTGTGGACGGCCCGGGACTCTTCTGGCCCAACTCTTTTACTCCGGGGTCTTCTTTTGGTCCATAAAAAATTGTCAAAAATTGGCACGTCCATTGGACTCCGTTTGGTATTCCTTTTCTGTAAAACTCAAAAACAAGGAAAAAACAGAAACTGGCACTGGGCTCTAGGTTAATAGCTTAGTCCCAAAAATCATATAAAATAGTATATAAATGCATATAAAACATCCTAGATGGATAATATAATAGCATGGAACAATCAAAAAATTATAGATACGTTGGAGGCGTATCAGCGGCCGCCACGCGTCCCCGCCAGCTCCCCACCGCGCCGCGGTTCACGGAGCCCATCCGGGGCCCGCGAGGCCCATCCGCCGCTGCCGCCGAGCGCCTCCCGCCCCGAGCGCCCGCGCCGCCCTAGCGCCGCCCCGCCTCTGCTCGCTGGTCCCCGCCGCCGCTCGCCGCATCCCGCACCACCGCCGCCTTTGCTCGCCGACGCCGCCCCGCAACCCCACCACTGCTCCGCCGCCTCACTTTCGCACCGCCGCCGTCGAGTCACCCCGCGCGTCCCCTCAGCGTCGCCGCCTTCCCGCCGCTGCACCGCCTCGCGCACCCTCGTGGCCTTGCCGGAACCCGCCGCCCGCTCGCCGGAGCGCTGTCCCGTGCCGCCGTCTTCCATCCTCGCCGCCGCCAAGCTCCTCCTCGCGTCAGCCGCCGCACACAGCGTCTCGCCTCGCCGGTCTCCTCCTCGACTCCGGCCGCGCCGCTCGCCGGAGTTCGTCGTCGTCGCCAGATCCGGCCCGGATCCCCGCCTAGATCAGATCCACCGGGAGTCGATCGAAACGCCGCGCCCCCGTTCTGCTTCGCTCCGTCCCGGGTCGACCCCTTCTAGTTTTCGAAGGGTATATTTTCCTCTAAGTCCCCAGGATTTCATAATATGTGTGCATCTTCATCATGTCATATCTCCGTGCCCGTAGCTCCGATTTGTGCATATGATATATCAAAATGTTCGTCTCGGGATGCTCTTCATGTTAGTGTACTGTTGCATGCTTGTTTGTGTTCACCTTGATGCCCTAATACTTGTTGCAAGAGTGCTATATGATGTTGTCTGCTGGAATTTATCATAACTTGTTGATTTGTCATTTTCATTGCATTTTGTGTGTGCATCCTATGAGCATCATGTCTACATGTTTTAGGGACATATTCATGCCATATTTACACTGGTGCAATCCATGTATTTTTATGTGCCTTGTGATGACTAGCACAAGCTTGCAAAGTGTGCTACTTGATGTTGCTGATTTCAGACATCATCGAGCTGAACGTGTGCAGAACTCGGAGGTGCCGTATGTTCGGTGCTTGATCGGTCGAATCTAGAAGAAGTTCGACTACAGCAACCGCGTTGTCAAAATTCTTCTGCTTTCGGTCTACGAGGGTACGTAGACACACTCTCCCCCTCGTTGCTATGCATCTCCTAGATAGATCTTGCGTGAGCGTAGGATTTTTTTTTGAAATTGCATGCTACGTTTCCCTACATAGTCAGACCATGCTGGAAGCGGGCTTTTCCCATTCCGCGCTCGAGGCGAACGCGGATGGCCATTTGCGGGCCGCGGTTGACGCAACGACGGTTGCCCTGTTGCAGCTCCATCCTCGACGTAGCCGGACCGGCACTCTTGGCGCCACATGACTGGCCGGCGAAACGAGGAGGAAGACAACGAGGAGCCGCGCGCGCAGGGTGGACCTGATGCGGTCTCCTTTTGCACTCTATAGCGCCTAAAGCTAGCCGTAGTGCAGTAGTGTAGATATATAGCTAGCTAAGGGCATTTCTAACCGATCCACTAAAAATTAGTGGAGTAAAAGTTGGAGTAAATTTAGTGGAGTAAAATTTTACTCCACTAACGGTGGCCGCACCTAGCCGATTCCCTATAGTTAGCGAAGTAAAACCAAATTTGTGGTCGTTTTGTATACTAGCCGCACAAACACAATCTCTACACAATATATATATATCTTAAAATCATTCAAATTAAAGCATGGATAGCAATAATCGTCATAACATAAAGTTTCATCACCGCGTTTTTCAAATTTAAACATGCGAAGTTCACCCAAAAGACATCACTTCAAACACAATGTTTGATTCAAAATCACCACAAACATAACATGTTATATATTGTGGATCGAGCCAATCTTTGGCATGCACCGCCACCCTTTCGGCCACCACCACTCAAACGACGCCCTCGCCAAAGAAATCAACCTCGACATCCTCGCGGCCACCATCACCACCACCACCACCCCCCTCTCGGCCACCATCACCATCCTCTCGGCCACCATCACCACCACCACCACCATCACCACTATCACCACCACCACGATGACCACCATCACCAGTTCACCACCCCCTCGGCCACCATCACAACCACCATTTTTACCTTGTTGGCATTTCATCAAGCACTTGGCGGCCGCATTTTCTGCCGGCTGCAGCCGCCGCTCGCACCGGAGCAGTCACCGTAGGGGTAACCGGAGTCGCCGCACGAGGCGTAGGCACGGTCTTCTTCATCTTCTTCTTGGCAGCCGCCTCGGCGAGCGCCCGCCACCACCGCCGTTGGCTTTGGAGCTTGTTTGCCTCCAGTAGGTGCGGCAGGAGGGTGGCGTACCGTTGCCGGAGACGCAGTGGCCACCCCGGACACCATTGGCGTGGTTGGAGGCGGGGCTTGGACCCGGTGGTTCTTTGTCATCCCCAAGCTTTTTTTCGGCACCGACGACATCGTGTGGGTGATTTCCGACGGCGAAAAGCCGGCGCCGGTGGCCGGCTGAGTGAGGGGGGTTGGCTATCCATTCTGGTCAGCTCGAAGGTCATCGGTGGCGGTGGCAGGGGCGGGAGGCAGTGCGGCGCGGGAGCGCGAGAGGGAGTTTTACTTGTCCGCCGCACGATGGAGTATATTTAGGGAAATCTTAGGGGGAATAGGGAGTTGGAGTAAAAATTATACTCCGTTAACATTTTTAGGGGATCGACTAGGTCCACCGTAAGGGGAGTAAACCGAAAATTGTACTCCCTTATGGCCATATTGAGGATTGGTTAGAAATGCCTAAGGTACATTTTGGAGCTAGAATGATGATCGAAGTCGATCTGTAGTTTGATCTTAAATTGGCAGCACGTAATATATTTTATGGCCAATCGATTCAGTGAACTAAGTTATATATATATGCATATATAATCAAGTTCAACTTCATTTCGTATGTGCGCACGTGTATATAATCGAATTTAGAGTGATATATTTAAGAATTGCCAGAATTTTTGCCAATTTTGATGGGCATAATAGAGGTTCGGCAGCAGGACAACGTCACTGATATTTTGTGGATCATTTGCAGCGTTGAGGCTGAACCCCTGCCGGTGCTGGCAGTTTCAGTGGCGCCGTGGAAACCGGGAACGTTTGCGATATTTTGCAATAATCAGGGGTGTTCATGCCGTAGACAACTTCACTAATACCTGTATAGCATAGACACCCATGTTTTTTGCCGGATAATTCTAAACACAAGGACGATTATGCAGGATTCACGAGCCTCTCTACACTAATTATCCCCCCCCCCCCCCCCCCCCCCCCCAATTTTCAAGGATGGGGCCGTCGCCCTCTCTAATCTCCAATCAAACACCGCCAGCTAGCACCATTCGGTAAAGTATGTAAAATCTGTCCGTTGTTCTAGCATTGCTCTTTTTTGCCACACTGGTAGTATTTCGGTTTCAGAGTCGACACCACTAATTTTTTTTGATAACTGAGTCGACACCACTAATTATCTATACGTACAAAAGTTTTTCTACTAGTGGTTGTTTTTTGTTGCAGTTGGATTCTACTAGTGGTTGTTAGAGCTCCTTATTAACATAATTGGAATGGCTATGAATATTTCTAGAGCGAGATATGTTCTGCTGATCTCATATCATTTAGTCTTAATTATATCTTACCACTACGTGTCACTTCTTTTGTGGGTTACCACTACGTGTCATTGACATCGCAGTGCTTATAAAAGTGGCTACTCTTGCCTTGCTGTTCTTCCAAGCAAATTAAGCTGCGACCCATCCTGATGGAGCTAAGCACAGCCACTCTCCTGTCTATCTCTGTCGCCTCACTGGCGATTCTTGTGTCGTTGCTTCGCCGCAAATCGGCACCAAGCTCCAAGAGGAGGCGGCCTCCTGGTCCACGGTGTCTCCCCTTCATCGGAAGCCTCCTCCACCTCCTTACCTCGGAGCCGCAGGTCGCTCTCCGGGACCTGGCGAAGAAGCACGGGCCGGTGATGTACCTGCGGCTGGGCCACGTCGACACCGTCGTGATCTCCTCCCCGGCGGCGGCACAGGAGGTGCTCCGGGACAACAGCCTCACGTTCGCGTCGCGGCCGAGCCTTGTGGTCACGGAGATCCTATGCTACGGGAACACTGACATCGCCTTTGCGCCGTACGGCGCGTACTGGAGGACGCTGCGAAAGATCTGCATGGTGGAGCTGCTGAGCGCGCGGAAGGTGAGGCAGTTCGCGCCCATCAGGGATAGTGAGATCCTTTCCCTTGTTAGGAATGTCCGTGCTGCCGCCGGAGGTGGCGAGCCAGTAAATCTCGGCGGACTGCTCGTGTCTTGCTCGAACACGATCAGCGCAAAGGCGACGTTCGGTGAGGGATGCGACGCCGACCTCCAGGAGCAGTTCTTGTCTGCGATCGGCGTGGCACTGGAGTACAGCGGGGGGTTCTGCGTCGGGGACCTCTTCCCGTCCCTGTGGTTCGTGGATGTCGTCACTGGAGTGAGACGCCGGCTCTGGCGAGCGCACAGGGTCCTCGACGCCGTCTTTGAGAAGATCATCACTAGGTGCGAGGCGCGGCGGAAGGAGAAGAAGTCAACGGCGACGACCGGCAGCGGAGATGATGACCTTCTGAGCGTCATGCTCAGGATCAAGGACGAGGACGGCCTTGAGTTCCCCATCAGCACCACAAACATCAAGGCAATCATAGTGGTAAAGTGTTTTTCCCTTGAAAGATTCACATGGTCGATGAGTAGAGTAGTACTCTCTATGTGTTATTTTTCTGATTCATGTTCTTCGTGTCGATTAATTTCGATTAGGATATGTTCACGGGAGGAACCGAGACAACATCATCAGCAGCTGAGTGGATCATGTCGGAGCTCATGCGGAACCCGGAGGTAATGGCGAAGGCGCAGGCCGAGGTGCGACGAAAATTCGACAACAAGAACCCACAAGACCACGAGAGCCTCATAGAGGGGCTGTGCTACACGAGGATGGTGGTGAAGGAGGGCATGAGGTTGCACCCGGTGCTGCCGCTCCTGCTCCCACGTGTATGCCGGGAGACCTGCGACGTTGGCGGATTCGAGGTCACGGAGGGCACCAGGGTCATGGTTAACGGGTGGGCGATAGCGAGGAGTCCCGAGCATTGGCAGGACGCCGAGGTGTTCAGGCCGGAGAGGTTCGTGGATAGCACGGCGACAGACTACACCGGCACGCGGTACGAGTACTTGCCGTTCGGCGGTGGGAGGAGGATGTGCCCCGGCGGTAACTTTGCGATGGCCACGCTGGAGCTCACTGTGGCACGGCTTCTCTACTACTTCGACTGGAGCCTCCCCAACGGGATTCGACCGGAGGAGCTCGACATGGACATGATCGTCGGTGCAACGGCAAGAAGAAGGAACCAACTGCACCTAATTGCAGCGCCCTATAATGTCCCAATTGATCTTTAAAGCCGATGTTTGTTTTTTTTATTGCGGGGTTAAAGCCGATGTTTGTGACAGTTCACTTTCGTTGTTCTGCCATGTGGGATGAATTTCTACATGTCTTGTTTTTATGCAATGTAATGGACAAATAAATAATTTCGGCAGATAACATTGTATCGAGTAAAATTCAGGTCACTTAATTGCGCATTTTGGTCATCCAACAAATAAAAGAGCGATCCAACCCGCAAGACTTTGTATGACCCATATAGATAAACCAAAACAAGGGAAGAGGATTTGGAGCTCCTGGATGCTCCACCCCCTATATGAACATTACTGGGTGCAGGGGTGGACCTACATAGGGCTGAGTGGGTGCCTAGCCTCACTCAATTTTTAAAATTCAAATAGAAATTGCTTGTATTCTAAAAGAAAAATTTTAAATTCTTTAAATTGTATAATAAATGCCCTAACTCCAAATGATTTGCCCCCACTCCACACTAAAATATTTCTTCCTACTCTCCCGCTAAAATATTTAGGGCGTGGCTAGGTCTCGGTCAACTGGGACTTAACCAAGTCTCAGTCAAGTGATATAGCATGTAGAAAGAAAAAAGAAAAACTGAAGACAAATTTTTTCCACAAATGTCCATACAAAATCAAAGGAAGATAGTATCGACTGAGACATAACAAAGACTCAGTCGACTGAGACTTAGCAAAACTGAAATATTAATCTCTTTACCAAGCTCAGTGAGTCTAACAATTATTTTTCTAATTTGCCTATTGCAAAAGGCTTCAGACCCGCCTTATATATAATGCAGCATGACCAAAAAGATATGACTCAAGAAAAAAGGCCAAACCGATACAAGGTGATGAAGAAATCATCTTACAAAGATGTTCTAATAAAAATCCTCTTACAAGGCAGATCAAATATAAAAGAAGAGTACAAGAGCTCACACCCCAACAAGACGAACTAAGGCTATTGACTAGAAGAAAACCCGTGCCTCCATGAGAAACCACCGAACATGCATGTAACACACACACCAAGCTGTCGTCGGAGAGGACACTCTTTGCTCTCGCTCCAAGCCATGAATCGCCAATTCTGCCTGCAGACGATGAGGAATGAGAGCTAGCGATGCCACTGACGTCCCATGTAAAAGATTAGAAGCCGCCGGGACTGCTGCATGCCAGAGTCGAAGGTGCATCGAGAAGGATCCAAACTTGCCCACCGACGTCAAAAACCCAATCCCGGACCGATCCCAAGCCCGTTTCTGACTGCCCTGGCCCATCAAAAACCCTCCCCCTCACGTGCGCGCTCCTTTTCGGCGCCAGCTGCCCGCATTCATGCCGCTTTAGAGCGCGCCGCTCAACATTGAAGACGGCTCAGGGCGGACCTGACCTCTCATTGCCTCCGTCATTGAAGCGGCGCACCAGCCGAGGGCGCCGCTCACGACGTGTCTCAGGTGTCCACGCCTGTTCAATGCCGGAGACGCGTGACTGGACAGGACGGTACGGATATCTACCGCGCCCGTTCAATGCCGCCGTTCGTCCGTCTGCCGCCATTAAGTAGGCTCGCCGGCCGAGGAACCCACTCCGGTGTCGCGCATTGATGCACCTGGACGCCTTGCCTCACCGTAATCCACTATATAAAGGCGGCCACACTCGGCTAACTCCACACCACAACTCCAGCCCGTCCACATCCTCCTCCCTTGCACTGCATCTGCCATGACCTCCAGCGGGAAAGCACTGTGGGGCAGTTTGTCGCCGGAGATGAAGCACGCGGTGGTTGCCCTTGCCATCGCTGGCATAGCCGCTATGCCAGGCGAATCGAGGCCGGCTTGCCGGTCAGCTCGCCCGAGGTCTCCAACGACGAGGATGACACCACGATGGAGACGGGCTCCGATGACTCCGCCTCGGCTCCCACGCCTCCTGTGCACGCCGGCTTCACCATGGAGCAGGCACAGACGCAGTTCAACGCCACCATGGAGGAGGTGCAGCCTGGCGCCGACGCCTTTGTCGGCGTTCCAACAGGCGCAAGAGGAACAACAGTACAACCTATTCCTCCCGGAGCAGCTCCGGCTGGTGGAGGGCAAGATCTACGGCGAGGCGCGAGCGAAGAGGCCGCGGAGGCCATGGTCGCGGCAAACCCAAATTTCATCACGGAACAGCGTGCCATCTACGATGTCGTACGCGCTCAAGCCGCCGCTCGCCAGGAAGCGGTAGCCGCGGAGGCGCAGCTTTAGGCGATCGCGGAGGAGAAGATAGCCAGCTATGCCTTCTACGCGCCGTCGACGAACCATCAGCGGCCCGATGGGATGACGACAGCCAAGGCGCCACCATTTTTCTCGTGGACCTGACGTCCACAGGCGACGGACAAGCCGCGGACTCCTCCAAGGATGAGTAGGCCACGGGAGGCGGCGGTGCCCTGTGTCCCATGTGGGCCGGTCCATCTCTCGTGTTCTACTCTTCCTCGCCGGAGACCGCGCCTTCACTTCATCGGTCTTATCGCTGGTGCTCATGGAGACAACGGAAGGAGGACGACACGGCCTTGGACACCGGGCGCTGCCGCTGTAAGATAGGTTTAGGGGCGGGTCTTTTTTGTTTTTTGTTTTAAGCGTTCGAAATGTAGTTAAATCCGATGTGTTCGTATGAAATCCGTTATGTTTGTACGAAATCCAGTCGTGTTTGCATGAATTTCATCTGGTTTTTCGAAAAACTGTTTGAAATATGCGACTAGCGTTGGATGTCGACATGCCGCATTCATGTCCGTGTACTGGCCCCTCTGTCTGCGGACGAATGCGGGAGGTTTTTTGCGGGTGGATTGCCGTTGGAGATGTCTAAGTCCGTATCCCACATTTGCAGGTTTAGGATTCCTTAGTGAAGACCATGCCCGTGGTTTCTGAACATTCGTGAAAACAATGCCAGGCTAGACCAATGTCAGCAGATTAGACTACAAGGGTGTCAATTCAGCATCCTTTTTTTTTTGCGGGTGAATTCAGCACCCATTATGTTACTGAAACGTGGACTATGATATTTGGAGCATGGTGCTCATGCTGAGCGCCAGAGATTTGTTTACCAAAAAAATATTCTGCTGCGTTAGGAGGACGAGCTACATCGACGTGCGGGGCTCGGAGGATCATTCGATTGGGCTAGGTGGGAGATGCTTGCGACCTGAACTTTGTCCTCCATGGCGCTGGTTGGGGATGCGCCTTTGTCCACTAGCGAAGATGCGTCTTAATCATGGTGGACAGCAGTGAGAAGTCCTATTACTAAATGCACCCAAGCAGGAGTATATATACACACAAACGCAAATGATCGGGCCGTCCGTCGCAATCATACACCGCGGCATGTGCGCGTGTAGTAGTAACTCCCAACAAACTGGCTAGCAGACCGCTAATGATTCCGTTGGTAGCGCTAGAGAACTCCCCGTTGGTCAATTGCCTTGCATAGTAATAAACAGAAAAACAACACAACTGAGCAGAGGGAGCACCACTATAAAACAAGAACACGATTTTCCTTTCGTAATCGAACAAGAACAAACATAGGGATAGTCCCGTCATGCGTACACTTGAAAATCAGAATGGATCATGACTATGTTTTGTGTTAGCCTAAGTTTGCGCTACCAATTTTTTTCTTTAAAAATTGCAGGATTTCTGCATTCATTAAGAAGAAAATAGTTGCTCGATTAATTAAGGAAAACCAAGCGAAAATCAAGTTGCCCAGTTAATTATGAAAAAAAGGGCAAAAAACCGTCACAATTGCTGAGCAACAAACATAAGACACCTCACTCACACCCCTCTAAAGAGGCCTCGTTGAGACAGCACGCACACGTCATCGTCATGACTCCGCCCTTAGAGGCGTCATCGCCGTACCAAAAACCTGAGCAAACGACTTCGACTTCGCCATAGGCGATCGTGGATTCAACCCATACTGTAGAGGCCATGCGGAGCTATTTGAAGATCCACGGAAGGACTCTGCAACTTGCGACCAGATGGCGCAGCTCCGACTCTAACGAAGAACTATATAGGAGAGCTGAGGATGGCTGGCGCCGCAAAAGATCACCGAACAAACCACCTGCAGCCCGTCATCATACGCCACCGGGCCCTGCCACTGCAACTTCGACTTCACAGCAACAAACCAGCTGAGGCAATCCCGCGAACACACCGGAGAAGAGCCGACTACCACAAACATTGCCGCATCTCCGACATTGCTCTGTCATCATCGTTGTCACAGAAGTCTTGACACCAACACCGACGTGGAGAGCAACCTCGTCGCCCACACGACATGAGGTCAAACGCGCTTGATGCCGCATAAATTTCGGGGCTGCCGTCCTGATCTTCATCGGCCATGCCGCGTCCCGCACAGCCCACCAACACCACCTTCTGGGGCCGCTGCCCCGGCATGCCACCGCCCACACCCGAGCAGTGCTGCACGACCCGGATGCTCGCAGCCTACGTTGCCCAGGGCAACTACATGCAGACCACGAACGCCGCACCACATCTGGGGCCGCTGCCCTAACATATCATCCAACCGTCCCCACTAGGACGCATCGACCGAGCCAACAACCTTGCCTCCCACGTAGCTCAAGGTCGTCACCCAAGCAATGTGACTGTAACCCTGCCTCATGGAGTTGCCGCTGCACCGCAACCCGAGCTGTCGTCCCGGCATACAACAATGATGCCGAAGCCGCTGCCCCGGCGTACACCGCCCATGACCGTGGGTAACTCCACATAGTATACAGAATGACAAATCACAATCTCGATCCATGCCAACTCAACAGACACCTTCAGAGATACCTGTAGAGCACCTTTATGATCACCCAGTTACGAAGTGATGTTTGATACACACAACGGATTCCTCCGGAGTCCGGGAGTTGTATGATCTCATGGTCGAAGGAACATGTATTTGACATTAAGAAAGCAGTAGCAATAAACTGAACGATCATATGCTATGCTAACGGATGTGTCTTGTCCATTATATCATTCTCCTAATGACGTCATCCCGTTATCAAATGACAACTCATGTCTATGGTCAGGAAATATTAACCATCTTTTGATCAACGAGCTAGTCTAGTAGAGGCTTACTAGGGACTTGGTCTTTGTTTATGTATTCACACATGTATTTATGTTTTTGATCAATACAATTATAGCATGAATAATAAACCTTTATCATGATTAATCAAATATAATAATAATCACTTTATTATTGCCTCTAGGGCATATTTCCAACACCGATCGTACACCACGTCAAGGACGAGCTCGCGTCGCCACCCGTCAAGGAGGTACCGCCGGTGATCACGAAGGCGTGGGCTGCATCCTCTATTACCTCAGAAGCGGCGGTGTCGGTTGTCCCTCGGGCTCGAGGGCCATCGTCTCCGAGGAGGAGCGCGCGGCGCAACAGCAGGCAAGGTACGATTGGCGCAACACCGCCCATCGCTCGACGTTTGCCAAGTCGGACGCGGCGCGGGAATGGATTCGCAATGAATCGGACCTTGCTGCTGCGTGGGCCCGGCCTCAACCGCTTCGTCACCACCGCGGAGACGGTCGCCAGGCGTCGCCATCGCCTTGATGGTGAGCTAGCCAAGATCGGCGAGTGGTTGCTTAGCGACTCCTCCGCAAATGCCGGCGGGGTCAAGCCCGCCGTTAGAGCTGCGCAGGCGCCGTCGACATTGGCCGCGGCCAGGCCCGTCCCTGAGGGGGGGGGGCGAACGGGGCGGCCGCCCTAGGCCCCTGGTGCCAGAGGGGCCCCAAAATGCCGAAGTATTGCCTATTATCCAGATTTCCTTCTTGCTATGATTTCCTTCCTTAATTCACGATTTTCCTTCTACGATCCTTAAAACAGGGGAAATCGTTAGGACACCGATAACTGCCACACGTGTGGTGTATCGGGTGGTTGTGCCGCACGCCTCGTGTGGCATGGAGAAGAAACAGCCCACACACCTACGTGTGGGCAAAACAAGTAATGCCCACACATCTCTTTTTTCCCTCCCGGTCCCTCTCACACGCGTGCGTGTGGGCGAAATAGATAACGCCCACACGCCCCATACGTCAGGCCTCGTACCTCGTGGTCCCGCACGCCCCGCGTGACAGTCACCGCGCGTCCCGCAGTTGCCATGGTCCAGACCCTCGTCCATGTTCGTTTAACTGCAGTTGCCATGTCGCTGAACTTCGGTTGCCATGTCGGACAACTACAGTTGCCATGGTTGCTCAACTGTAGTTGCCATCTAATGTCAAAAGTTTCAGATGCCATTTTTGGGCAACTGCAGTTGTTGCCATGTATGGTCTGGTTTACCAATAGGCAGTTGCCATGTATGGTCTGGTTTACCACTAGGCAGTTGCCATGTATAGTCTGGTTTACTACAGTTGCCATGATTTGAAAACCTTAGGAGTTGCCACCTACTAACACTAGGCAGTTGCCGTGTAGTGCTACAAAAAGACATGGCAAAACAACATGTTCGGGTAAAAAAGAGAGAGTTGCCATCTGCTTACAAGCACACTAGGGCAGTTGCCGTGTACCGTGCACAAATACATGGCAACTGACATGTTCGGGTAAAAAAAGAGAGAGTTGCCACCTGCTTATAAAGCACACTTGGGCAGTTGCCATGTACAGTGCAAAACACATGGCAAGTGGCAACTTGGGTGTGGGAGATGAGACGGGCGTGTGGGCGAGATGGAAAATGCCCACACACCAGCCCTTGTGCGTGAGTGGAAAGTGACGTGTGGGCGAACTGCTGAACGCCCACACACCAGTCCCTCCCGTGTGGTGAAACGGCCGTGTGGGCGACCGGGTGAATGCCCACACACCAGCCCAGTCCTACGTGGCACTAGAAACATGCCAAGATTCGTACGCTAACAAACGGACACAGATCCACGCGTGTGGGCGAGATGCAAACGCCCACACGCGTGGGCGTTAAACTTTTCGAATCGTTATTCCTAATTTCCTTCCTTACCAGCAAAGGCACGATTGACAAACATGTAACAATTTCCTAAAATAAAACACAGAGCAATTATTGTATGCAATTAATTAGGGGTAATTATGAATAAAAATATCCTAATTTATTTCCTTAATCCACGAGAGCCATGCAAACACACGCCAAAAGTAAGGGAACAGATCGCCCCCTTCTTGACGATTGATATTCATCTCCTTTGCGTGTATGGCACCGCCGCCTAGAGTTAGAACCGGCCTGAGTCGGAGGGTACAAGATTGTTGCAGATAATCACGCCGTTGCCTCCCATGCGACCAGACTAAGAGCAACTCCAGCCGCGCCCCAACAACCCCCCACCCCAGGCCATTTTTTAGCGCCGGCGCCCAAAAATCGGCCCAGTCATGCCCGCGGATCTCGTTTATCGCAGGTTTGGGCCGAAATAACAGCCGGCGAACCCGAGCCGAACCCAAGCCCCCGGGGGTTGCCTGTGGGCGCTGGACGAAGCGAAGAAACACGTGGGTCCGCTCTGTCGACGAGAGAAGGCCCTTTTCCCGCCGATCCCCCTACTTTTCCCCCTCCATTTCCCTCCATTCCCCCTTTCTCTCGCCATTCTCCTCCCTCTCCCCTCCATCCGGCCGCCATGCCGCCAAAGAAGTACACGGCTCCTCGCGCCGCTACCGATGCCAATGCCGTCCAACCGAAGCAGAGGAAGCAAAGGGCACCGCCGTCCAAGCCCCCGGGCATGTCAAACGCCGACTAGAAGGCGGAGGTTCAGCGCCGGGAGGTTGTCACCGCCAACCAGCGGAACAGGGCCAACGCCAAGAAGGCCCGGGACAGGGCGGCGGTGGCGGAGGCGGAGGCTGCGGCCGTGGCGGAGCAGGCAGATCGCACGGTAGAACAAGCAGAGGCGTCTCGCGCGGGGATGATGAATCTGCCCGGCGGCCACGACCAGTATGCTCCCTAGAGCCAGCAGAGCGTCGGGTCGCCGGCCGGCTTCTCATCGTCGACACACCCATGGGGGTGCACGCCCTCGCCTGGCTACGCCGACGGCGAAGCACACGGCCGGTTCAACCCCAACATCACCTTTCCACATGGCCATCCCGCCCAACGCACGCCCTCACCCGCGTTCGCCGGCGTCCAGTACCCCCCGTATACCTACTCGTCGCCGGCTTACGCATCCTCCCTGATGCCACCTCTGCGCCGTGGCGTGTTGCTCTTCACGCAAGCCTCGTCGTCGCATCTCGGCAACCCCGACGCAAGGAGGACGACATGGACGACATCATCACGACCGGCTCGGCCGCCGCCGCCTCCCCTAGGTTCAATGCCCAAGAAGATACAATGGACCTCAACGGCGACATGGACGGCGAGCTCAACTACGGCGAGGAGGAGCCAGAGGAGGAGGAGGAGGAGGAGCCGGCGCCTGCCCCGGCGAGAAAAGTGAAAAAGAAGAAGCGGGCGGCTAGGACCGGCGAGCCGCGCGTCAAGTGAGCGTCCAAAGAAGAGGGACTGCCTCGTCGAAGCGTGGAAGATCGTCCGCCTCAACCCGATCACCGGTGCGAACCAGAACGTCGACACGTATTGGGAGCGCATCAAGTCGAAGTTCGATGAGCGCAAGCTGGTCGACCCCTACTTCGCTGGCGTCCACATGCAGCGCGGCTCGAAGGCCATGGCGTATCATTGGGCGCTCATCCAAATGGCGTGCAACAAATGGCATGTGATCGTCGAGGAGATCGCGGCTTGCCCGAATAGCGGCGCCAACATCGAGGATCAGGTGACGCCGGTCTCTCGCTCGTTTTTTCGCCGTGTGCGTCGCCGACCCTTGTTGCTCGGCGCAGATGGTCCGGATGTTCGCCATGTATCGCCAGGACAGCAGCACCGACCAAGATTTCAAGTACCTCCACGTGTTCTCCCGGATCAAGAAGTGTGAGAAGTGGGCGGAAGTTCGGCGCACCCTCTCCAAGGCCAAGGAGACGTACAAGTCAGACGCGCCGACGCCGGGCGCGGCCGATGGGCGCTTGGACGGCAACAAGCGAGCCAAGTCGGCGAAGGAAGCCGCGCCGACTACCGCGCGTCTGCAAGAGTCCATCAAGCATTGCATCGCCTACGCCAAGACCCGCGCCACCTAGAGGGAAGGGAAAACCGAGGCGCGATGGTCGGCGTTGATGACGAATAACGCTGCCAACCTCGACCTACTCCGGACCAACTTCGCCGCGAAGAAGAGGAACACCGACCTGGCATTCCTGGTGGGGGGGGGGGGGGCGGACATGCTCCGGACCAACGACGAGCAGATCAAGGCGTGGTACCTGGCGGAGCGTGGCCTCATCCTGAACCAGATGCCGGCGACCGCGGCGCCAACTCCCACGCCGACCCCAACGCCCCCGCCAAGCCCGACCGATGATGCCTCCACAACGCCCAGCACAGAAGCCGCGCTGACGCCGACCAGCCCGCGCATGCCGACTCCCGCCAGTCCGACGCCTGAGGTCGACGCCACCATTTGATGCATTGCCTACGCATCCTTTCTTTTGAACGCCGAACTGTGGCCAGGTGATCGCCGATCACCGGACTTGTGGCGTTGATCGCCGGACTTGTGGTGTTTTTTTGGTAGCGGGAATGGACAAGTTTGAATTTACGACGCCTTGGGGGCGGCACCTGGGGGTGTGGTTGGAACCTAGATCGGCCCCAGGGCCTCAAAAGCGCCGGGCGAAGGCACGAAATAGTGCCGGCCGCTGCGCTGGGGGGCCGAACGAGTGGAGTTGCTCTAACTCCCCAAGATCTTGTACAAGTTGCAAAGAACAAGGTTTGTCTCCGATCTCTATTTATACAGGTAGTCTACCTATCCCCTATGGGAGTTCACCATGATGGTTGATCAAAATTTATAAATGATTATCAACATTGCAACTTCACTGTCACAACTGGCCAGTTTTAAAATTTTCACCAAGGTTGGGACTAATAGGCTTACACAGATTGCACATTCTATGGTGCAGCCGTCTCAAACTGCTTTCATGCCGGACAGAAACATCCTAGAAGGGGTGGTAGTCCTTCATGAAACACTCCATGAAATCCATACGAAAAAACTAGATGGGGTGGTTTTCAAAGTGGATTTTGAGAAAGCGTACGATAAGGTAAAATAGCCATTTCTTCAGCAGGCCTTGCGTATGAAAGGTTTCGATCAGTCCTGGAGAAACCAGGTAGACTCTTTCACACAAAAAGGGAGTGTTGGAATCAAAGTGAATGAAGACATAGGTCATTACTTCCAGACACACAAGGGTTTAGGGCAAGGAGACCCAATGTCACCGATTCTGTTCAACATAGTGGTCGACATGTTGACAATTGCTACCTCTTGAGCACTGCGTTGGTTTTCCCTTGAAGAGGAAAGGGTGATGCAGCAAAGTAGCGTAAGTATTTCCCTCAGTTTTTGAGAACCAAGGTATCAATCCAGTAGGAGGCTACGCGCGAATCCCTCGCACCTACACAAAACAAATAAATCCTCGCAACCAACGCGATAAGGGGTTGTCAATCCCTACACGGTCACTTACGAGAGTGAGATCTGATAGATATGATAAGATAATTTTTTGGTATTTTTGTGATAAAGATGCAAAGTAAAATAAAAGCAAAGTAAAAGGCAACGGAAATAACTAAGTGTTGGAAGATTGATATGATGAAGATAGACCCGGAGGCCATAGGTTTCACTAGTGGCTTCTCTCATGAGCATAAGTATTTTATGATGGGTGAACAAATTACTGTTGAGCAATTGACAGAATTGAGCATAGTTATGAGAATATCTAGGTATGATCATGTATATAGGCATCACGTCCGAGACAAGTAGACCGACTCCTGCCTGCATCTACTACTATTACTCCACACATCGACCGCTATCCAGCATGCATCTAGAGTATTAAGTTCATAAGAACAGAGTAACGGCTTAAGCAAGATGACATGATGTAGAGAGATAAATTCATGCAATATGATAAAAACCCCATCTTGTTATCCTCGATGGCAACAATACAATACGTGCCTTGCTGCCCCTACTGTCACTGGGAAAGGACACCGCAAGATTGAACCCAAAGCTAAGCACTTCTCCCATTGCAAGAAAGATCAATCTAGTAGGCCAAACCAAACTGATAATTCGAAGAGACTTGCAAAGATAACCAATCATACATAAAAGAATTCAGAGAAGATTCAAATATTGTTCATAGATAAACTTGATCATAAACCCACAATTCATCGGTCTCAACAAACACACCGCAAAAGAAGATTACATCGAATAGATCTCCACGAGAGAGGGGGAGAACATTGTATTGAGATCCAAAAAGAGAGAAGAAGCCATCTAGCTAATAACTATGGACCCGAAGGTCTGAGGTAAACTACTCACACTTCATCGGAGAGGCTATGGTGTTGATGTAGAAACCCTCCATGATGGATGCCCCCTCCGGCGGAGCTCCGGAACAGGCCCCAAGATGGGATCTCGTGGGTACAGAAGGTTGCGGCGGTGGAATTAGGTTTTTGCCTCCGTATCTGATCGTTTGGGGGTACGTAGGTATATATAGGAGGAAGGAGTACGTCGGTGGAGCAACGTGGGGCCCACGAGGGTGGAGGGCGCGCCCAGGGGGTAGGCGCACCCCCCTACCTCGTGGCTTCCTGGAAGCTTCTCTTACGTAGGGTCCAAGTCTCCTGGATCATGTTCGTTCCGAAAATCACGTTCCCAAAGGTTTCATTCCGTTTGGACTCCGTTTGATATTATTTTTCTGCGAAACTCTGAAATAGGCAAAAAACAGCAATTCTGGGCTGGGCCTCCGGTTAATAGGTTAGTCCCAAAAATAATATAAAAGTGTATAATAAAGCCCAATAATGTCCAAAACAGAAGATAATATAGCATGGAGCAATCAAAAATTATAGATACGTTGGAGACGTATCAACAATCCTAATAGGAAGGGCTAAGGATGATGGCCAGGTAGGTGGCCTCATTCCGCATTTAGTTGACGGAGGAGTGTCTATCCTACAGTACGCTGATGATACTATCATCTTCATGGAGCATGATTTGGCAAAAGCAAAGAACATGAAGCTTGTGTTATGCCTGTTCGAACAATTGCCGGGGTTAAAAATTAACTTCCATAAAAGTGAATTGTTCTGCTTTGGAAGAGCTAAAGACGAATAAGAAGCTTACAAACAATTGTTCTGGTGCGAATTGGGGTCTTTACCCTTCACGTATTTGGGTATACCAACCCACCATCGCAAGCTGTCCAACAAAGAATGGAAGTGCATTGAGGATCGGTTTGAAAAAAAACTAAGCTGCTGAAAGGGCAAGCTCATGTCATCGGAGGCCGACTAATTCTCATTAATTCGGTACTCACGAGTATGCCTATGTTTCTCTTGTCCTTTTTTGAGGTACCAGTTGGAGTCCGGAAAAGGCTAGATTTCTACAGATCGCGCTTCTTCTGGCAGAGTGACGAACTAAAACGAAAGTACAGACTCGCTAAATGGGATATCATTTGTAGGCCGAAAGACCAAGGGGGTCTCGGCATTGAAAATTTAGAGATGAAGAATAGAAGTCTTCTCAGCAAGTGGCTGCATAAGTTATCTATAGAGACGGATGCCACTGGGGCCTAGATTCTGCGTAATAAGTACCTCCAATCCAAAACCTTATCGCAGGTGACGGTAAGGCCCACTGATTCGCCCTTTTGGAAAGGACTGATGAGAGTGAAATCATTCTTTTTTAACAGGACAGAATTTGTAGTTGGAAATGGTACTACCACGAGATTCTGGGAGGATACATGGCTAGGGGAGACGCCCCTTGCACTCCAATATCCCTCTCTCTATAATATTGTTCAGCGAAGAGATGCTTACGTTGCAACAGTATTATAGTCCAATCCTCTTAATATTTAATTCAGGAGAACGTTGGCGGGGAACCGTTGGGAAGTTTGGCTCCATCTTATGAGAAGATTGATGGATGTTCAACTATCTCAACAGCCTGACCAGTTGTGCTGGAAACTAACAAAGAATGGAGAGTGAATTTTCGGTTAAATCCATGTATTTGGATGTTATCAATTCTCGCTCCTTTAAAGATTAAGGTGTTTATGTGGTTTGTCCATAAACAAGTCATTCTAACTAAGGACAATTTGGCAAAACGCAACTGGACAGGATCTACAAGATGTAGTTTCTATGAGAGTGATGAATCCATCAAACACCTCTTTCTTGACCGCCCTTTGGCAAAAAAATTATGGCGGTCGGTCCACATAGCATTTAATATTACTCCTCCGAATACTATCAACGCTTTATTTGGGACGTGGCTAGACGGGATAGATTCCGAAACAGCGAGACATACCCGTGGAGTATGTGCTCTATTGTGGGCAGTTTGGAACTACAGAAAAGATTTGGTTTTTAACATAACAACAAATATTCATTTCTTGCAGGTTATCTTCCGGGCCACTACACTGATTCGTATGTGGTCGCTACTCACTCCGACGGAGGCCAGGGAGCGTTTGGTTACTGGATCTATCCGATGGGAGATCGTAGCTCGGGATATTTGTTGGAGATCGTAGCAGAAATTTAAAATTTTCTACGCATCACCAGGATCAATCTATGGAGTCATCTAGCAACAAGAGAGAGGAGTGCATCTACATACCCTTGTAGATCGCAAGCGGAAGCGTTCAAGAGAACGTGGTTGATGGAGTCGTACTCGTCGTGATCCAAATCACCGATGATCCTAGCGCCGAACGGACGGCACCTCCGCGTTGAACACACGTACGGTTGGGAGAGACGTCTCCTCCTTCTTGATCCAGCAAGGGGGAAGGAGAGGTTGATGGAGATCCAGCAGCACGATGGCGTGGTGGTGGAAGCAGCGGGGATCTCGGCAGGGCTTCGCCAAGCTCAGCGAGACGGAGAGGTGTTACGGGGGAGAGGGAGGCGCCAGGGGCTTGGGTGCGCAGCCCTCCCTCCCCCCTCTTTATATAGGGGCCCTGGGGGGCACCGGCCCCTAGAGATCCAATCTCAAGGGGGGGGCGGCCAAGGGGGAACTTGCCCCCCAAGTCAGGTGGGGCGCCCCCCACCCCCAGGGTTTCCAACCCTAGGCGCAGGGGGAGGCCCATGGGGGGCAGACCAGCCCACCAGGGGCTGGTTCCCTTCCCACTTCAGCCCATGGGGCCCTCTGGGATAGGTGGCCCCACCCGGTGGACCCCCGGGACCCTTCCGGTGGTCCCGGTACAATACCGGTGACCCCCGAAACTTTCCCGGTGGCCGAAACTGGACTTCCTATATACAAATCTTTACCTCCGGACCATTCCGGAACTCTTCGTGATGTACGGGATCTCATCCGGGACTCCGAACAACTTTCGGGTTACCGCATGCTAATATCTCTACAACCCTAGCGTCACCGAACCTTAAGTGTGTAGACCCTACGGGTTCGGGAGACACGCAGACATGACCGAGACGACTCTCCGATCAATAACCAACAGCGGGATCTGGATACCCATGTTGGCTCCCACATGCTCCTCGATAATCTCATCGGATGAACCACGATGTCGAGGATTCAAGTAATCCCGTATACAATTCCCTTTGTCAATCGGTACGTTACTTGCCCGAGATTCGATCGTCGGTATCCCAATACCTCGTTCAATCTCGTTACCGGCAAGTCACTTTACTCGTTCCGTAATGCATGATCCCGTGACTAATTACTTAGTCACATTGAGCTCATTATGATGATGCAATACCGAGTGGGCCCAGAGATACCTCTCCGTCGCACGGAGTGACAAATCCCAGTCTCGATCCGAGCCAACCCAACAGGCACTTTCGGAGATACCTGTAGTGCACCTTTATAGCCACCCAGTTACGTTGTGACATTTGGTACACCCAAAGCATTACTACGGTATCCGGGAGTTGCACGATCTCATGGTCTAAGGAAATGATACTTGACATTAGAAAAGCTTCAGCAAACGAACTACACGATCTAGTGCTATGCTTAGGATTGGGTCTTGTCCATCACATCATTCTCCTAATGATGTGATCCCGTTATCAATGACATCCAATGTCCATGGTCAGGAAACCGTAACCATCTATTGATCAACTAGCTAATCAACTAGAGGCTCATTAGGGACATGTTATGGTCTATGTGTTCACACATGTATTACGATTTCCGGATAACACAATTATAGCATGAACAATAGACAATTATCATGAACAAGGAAATATAATAATAACCATTTTATTATTGCCTCTAGGGCATATTTCCAACAGTCTCCCACTTGCACTAGAGTCAATAATCTAGTTAGATTGTGATGAATCGTACACCCATAGAGTTCTGGTGTTGATCATGTTTTGCCCGTGGAAGAGGTTTAGTCAACGGATCTGCGACATTTAAATCCGTATGTACTTTACAAATATCTATGTCTCCATTTTGAACATTTTCATGAATGGAGTTGAAGCGACGTTTGATGTGCCTGGTCTTCTTGTGAAACCTGGGCTCCTTGGCAAGGGCAATAGCTCCAGTGTTGTCACAGAAGAGAGTCATCGGCCCCGATGCATTGGGAATAACTCCTAGGTATCGAGGCTGCCATGTACTCCGCTTCACATGTAGATCCCGCCACGACGCTTTGCTTGTAACTGCACCAGCTGACTGCCCCACCATTCAAAATGTACACGTATCCGGTTTGTGACTTAGAGTCATCCAGATCTGTGTCGAAGCTAGCATCGACGTAACCCTTTACGACGAGCTCTTCGTCACCTCCATAAACGAGAAACATATCCTTAGTCCTTTCTAGGTACTTCAGGATGTTCTTGACCGATGTCCAGTGTTCCATGCCGGGATTACTTTGGTACCTTCCTACCACACTTACGGCAAGGTTTACATCAGGTCTGGTACACAACATGGCATACATAATAGACCCTATGGCCGAGGCATAGGGGACGACATTCATCTTTTCTCTATCTTCTGCCGTGGTCGGGCATTGAGCCGTGCTCAATCTCACACCTTGCAATACAGGCAAGAACCCCTTCTTGGACTGATCCATATTGAACTTCTTCAATATCTTGTCAAGGTATGTGCTTTGTGAAAGACCTATGAGGCGTCTCGATCTATCTCTATAGATCTTGATGCAAAATATGTAAGCAGCTTCTCCAAGGTCCTTCATTGAAAAACACTTATTCAAGTAGGCCTTTATACTTTCCAAGAATTCTATATCATTTCCCATCAATAATATGTCATCCACATATAATATGAGAAATGCTACAGAGCTCCCACTCACTTTCTTGTAAACACAGACTTCTCCATAAGTCTGTGTAAACACAAACGCTTTGATCATCTCATCAAAGCGAATGTTCCAACTCCGAGATGCCTGCACTAGCCCATAGATTGAGCGTTGGAGCTTGCATACTTTGTTAGCATTCTTAGGATCGACAAAACCTTCCGGCTGCATCATATACAATTCTTCCTTAAGGAAGCCGTCAAGGAATGCCGTTTTGACGTCCATTTGCCATATTTCATAATCGTAGAATGCGGCAATTGCTAACATGATTCGGACGGACTTCAGCTTCGCTGAGGGTGAGAAGGTCTCATCGTAGTCAACTCCTTGAACTTGTCGATAACCCTTAGCGACAAGTCGATCTTTATAGATGGTAACATTTCCATCCGCGTCCGTCTTCTTCTTAAAAATCCATTTATTTTCTATCGCTCGCTGATCATCAGGCAAGTCTGTCAAAGTCCACACTTTGTTTTCATACATGGATCCTATCTCGGATTGCATGGCTTCAAGCCATTTGTTGGAATCTGGACCCGCCATTGCTTCTTCATAGTTCGAAGGTTCACCGTTGTCCAACAACATGATTTCTAGGACAGGGTTGCCGTACCACTCTGGTGCGGAACGTGTCCTTGTGGACCTACGAAGTTCAGTGGTAACTTGATCATGATCGTCATCATTAACTTCCTCTCTAGTCGGTGTAGGCACCGCAGAAACATTTTCTTGTGCTGTGCTACTTTCTGGTTCGAGAGGGGTCATCTCATCAAGTTCCACTTTCCTCCCACTTACTTCTTTCGAGAGAAACTCTTTCTCCAGAAAGGACCCGTTCTTGGCAACGAAGATCTTGCCTTCGGATCTGAGGTAGAAGGTATACCCAATGGTTTCCTTAGGGTATCCTATGAAGACGCATTTTTCCGACTTGGGTTCGAGCTTTTCACGTTGAAGTTTCTTGACATAAGCATCGCATCCCCAAACTTTAAGAAACGACAGCTTAGGTTTCTTTCCAAACCATAATTCATACGGTGTCGTCTCAACGGATTTCGACGGAGCCCTATTTAAAGTGAATGTGGCAGTCTCTAAAGCATAACCCCAGAATAATAGCGGCAGATCGGTAAGAGACATCATAGATCGCACCATATCCAATAGAGTGCGATTACGACGTTTGGACACACCATTACGCTGAGGTGTTCCAGGTGGCGTGAGTTGTGAAACAATTCCACATTTCCTTAAGTGTGTGCCAAATTCGTGACTCAAATATTCCCCTCCACGATCTGATCGTAAGAACTTTATTTTCTTGTCACGTTGATTCTCAACCTCACTCTGAAATTCCTTGAACTTTTCAAAGGTCTCAGACTTGTGTTTCATTAAGTAGACATACCCATATCTACTCAAGTCATCAGTGAGGGTGAGAACATAACGATAGCCACCGCGAGCCTCAAGGCTCATTGGACCGCACACATCAGTATGTATGATTTCCAATAAGTTGGTTGCTCGCTCCATTGTTCCGGAGAACGGAGTCTTGGTCATTTTGCCCATGAGGCATGGTTCGCACGTGTCAAATGATTCATAATCAAGAGACTCCAAAAGTCCATCTGCATGGAGTTTCTTCATGCGTTTGACACCAATGTGACCAAGGCGGCAGTGCCACAAGTATGTGGGACTATCATTATCAACCTTACATTTCTTGGCATTCACACTATGAATATGTGTAACATCACGTTCGAGATTCATTAAGAATAAACCATTGACCAGCGGGGCATGAACATAAAACATATCTCTCATATAAATAGAACAACCATTAATCTCGGATTTAAATGAGTAGCCATCTCGCATTAAACGAGATCCAGATACAATGTTCATGCTCAAAGCTGGCACTAAATAACAATTATTGAGGTTTAAAACTAATCCCGTAGGTAAATGTAGAGGTAGCGTGCCGACGGCGATCACATCGACCTTGGAACCATTCCCGACGCGCATCGTCACCTCGTCCTTCGCCAGTCTCCGCTTATTCCGCAGCTCCTGCCTTGAGTTATAAATATGAGCAACCGCACCGGTATCAAATACCCAGGAGCTACTACGAGCGCTGGTTAGGTACACATCAATAACATGTATATCACATATACCTTTGGTATTGCCGGCCTTCTTATCCGCTAAGTACTTGGGGCAGTTCCGCTTCCAGTGACCGTTTCCCTTGCAATAAAAGCACTCAGTCTCAGGCTTAGGTCCACTCTTTGTCTTCTTCCCGGCAGCTTGCTTACCGGACGCGGCAACTCCCTTGCCGTCTTTCTTGAAGTTCTTCTTACCCTTGCCTTTCTTAAACTTAGTGGTTTTTTTCACCATCAACACTTGATGTTCCTTTTTGATCTCCACCTCCGCTGATTTCAGCATTGAATATACCTCAGGAATGGTCTTTTCCATCCCCTGCATATTGAAGTTCATCACAAAGCTCTTGTAGCTAGGTGGGAGCGACTGAAGGATTCTGTCAACGACCGCGTCATCCGGGAGATTAACTCCCAGCTGAGACAAGCGGTTGTGCAACCCAGACATTTTGAGTATGTGTTCACTGACGGAACTATTCTCCTCCATCTTACAACTGTAGAACTTGTCGGAGACTTCATATCTCTCGACCCGGGCATGAGCTTGGAAAACCATTTTCAGCTCTTGGAACATCTCATATGCTCTGTGCTGCTCAAAATGCTTTTGGAGCCCCAGTTCTAAGCCGTAAAGCATGCCGCACTGAACCAGGGAGTAATCATCACTACGCGACTGCCAGGCGTTCAGAACGTCTTGAGTTGCTGGGAAAACAGGTGCATCACCTAGCGGTGCTTCAAGGACATATGCTTTCTTGGCAGCTATGAGGATAATCCTCAGGTTACGGACCCAGTTCGTGTAGTTGCTACCATCGTCTTTCAGCTTGGTTTTTTCTAGGAACGCGTTGAAGTTGAGGGCAACATTAGCGTGGGCCATTTGATTACAAGACATATTGTAAAGATTTTTAGACTAAGTTCATGATAATAAAGTTCATCTAATCAAATTATTAACGAACTCCCACTCAGACAGACATCCCTCTAGTCATCTAAGTGATACATGATCCGAGTCAACTAGGCCGTGCCCGATCATCACGTGAGACGAACTAGTCATCATCGGTGAACATCTTCATGTTGATCGTATCTGCTATACGACTCATGTTCGACCTTTCGGTCTCTTGTGTTCCGAGGCCATGTCTGTACATGCTAGGCTCGTCAAGTCAACCTAAGTGTATTGCGTGTGTAAATCTGGCTTACACCCGTTGTATGTGAACGTTAGAACCTATCACACCCGATCATCACGTGGTGCTTCGGAACAACGAACCTTCGCAACGGTGCACAGTTAGGGGGAACACTTTCTTGAACTTTTAGCGAGGGATCATCTTATTTATGCTACCGTCGTTCTAAGCAAATAAGATGTAAAACATGATAAACATCACATGCAATCAAATAGTGACATGATATGGCCAGTATCATTTTGCTCCTTTTGATCTCCATCTTCGGGGCGCCATGTTCATCATCGTCACCGGCATGACACCATGATCTCCATCATCGTGTCTTCATGAAGTTGTCTCGTCAATTATTACTTCTACTACTATGGCTAACGGTTAGCAATAAAGTAAAGTAATTACATGACGTTTCAGTTGACACGCAGGTCATAAATAAATTAAGACAACTCCTAGGCTCCTGCCGGTTGTCATACTCATCGACATGCAAGTCGTGATTCCTATTACAAGAACATGATCAATCTCATACATCACATATATCATTCATCACATCCTTCTGGCCATATCACATCACATGACACTTGCTGCAAAAACAAGTTAGACGTCCTCTAATTGTTGTTGCGAACTTTTACGTGGCTGCTATAGGTTTCTAGCAAGAACGATTCTTACCTACGCCAAAACCACAACGTGATATGCCAATTTCTATTTACCCTTCATAAGGACCCTTTTCATCGAATCCGATCCGACTAAAGTGGGAGAGACAGACACCCGCTAGCCACCTTATGCAACTAGTGCATGTCAGTCGGTGGAACATGTCTCACGTAAGCGTACGTGTAAGGTCGGTCCGGGCCGCTTCATCCCACGATGCCGCCGAATCAAGATAAGACTAGTAACGGCAAGTAAATTGACAAAATCAACGCCCACAACAACTTGTGTTCTACTCGTGCATAGAAACTACGCATAGACCTAGCTCATGATGCCACTATTGGAGATCGTAGCAGAAATTTAAAATTTTCTACGCATCACCAGGATCAATCTATGGAGTCATCTAGCAATGAGAGAGAGGAGTGCATCTACATACCCTTGTAGATCGCGAGCGGAAGCGTTCAAGAGAACGGGGTTGATGGAGTCGTACTCGTCGTGATCCAAATCACCGATGATCCTAGCGCCGAACGGACGGCACCTCCGCGTTCAACACACGTACGGTTGGGAGAGACGTCTCCTCCTTCTTGATCCAGCAAGGGGGAAGGAGAGGTTGATGGAGATCCAGCAGCACGATGGCGTGGTGGTGGAAGCAGCGGGGATCTCGGCAGGGCTTCGCCAAGCTCAGCGAGACGGAGAGGTGTTACGGGGGGAGAGGGAGGCGCCAGGGGCTTGGGTGCGCAGCCCTCCCTCCCCCCTCTTTATATAGGGGCCCTGGGGGGGCGCCGGCCCCTAGAGATCCAATCTCAAGGGGGGGGCGGCGGCCAAGGGGGAACTTACCCCCCAAGTCAGGTGCGGCGCCCCCACCCCCAGGGTTTCCAACCCTAGGCGCAGGGGGAGGCCCATGGGGGGGCACACCAGCCCACCAGGGGCTGGTTCCCTTCCCACTTCAGCCCATGGGGCCCTCCGGGATAGGTGGCCCCACCCGGTGGACCCCCGGGACCCTTCCGGTGGTCCCGGTACAATACCGGTGACCCCCGAAACTTTCCCGGTGGCCGAAACTGGACTTCCTATATACAAATCTTTACCTCCGGACCATTCCGGAACTCCTCGTGATGTCCGGGATCTCATCCGGGACTCCGAACAACTTTCGGGTTACCGCATACTAATATCTCTACAACCCTAGCGTCACCGAACCTTAAGTGTGTAGACCCTACGGGTTCGGGAGACACGCAGACATGACTGAGACGACTCTCCGGTCAATAACCAACAGCGGGATCTGGATACCCATGTTGGCTCCCACATGCTCCTCGATGATCTCATCGGATGAACCACGATGTCGAGGATTCAAGTAATCCCGTATACAATTCCCTTTGTCAATCGGTACGTTACTTGCCCGAGATTCGATCGTCGGTATCCCAATACCTCGTTCAATCTCGTTACCGGCAAGTCACTTTACTCGTTCCGTAATGCATGATCCCGTGACTAACTACTTAGTCACATTGAGCTCATTATGATGATGCAATACCGAGTGGGCCCAGAGATACCTCTCCGTCACACGGAGTGACAAATCCCAGTCTCAATGCGAGCCAACCCAACAGACACTTTCGGAGATACCTGTAGTGCACCTTTATAGCCACCCAGTTACGTTGTGACGTTTGGTACACCCAAAGCATTACTACGGTATCCGGGAGTTGCACGATCTCATGTCTAAGAAAATGATACTTGACATTAGAAAAGCTTCAGCAAACGAACTACACGATCTAGTGCTATGCTTAAGATTGGGTCTTGTCCATCACATCATTCTCCTAATGATGTGATCCCGTTATCAATGACATCCAATGTCCATGGTCAGGAAACCGTAACCATCTATTGATCAACGAGCTAATCAACTAGAGGCTCATTAGGGGCATGTTATGGTCTATGTGTTCACACATGTATTACGATTTCCGGATAACACAATTATAGCATGAACAATAGACAATTATCATGAACAAGGAAATATAATAATAACCATTTTATTATTGCCTCTAGGGCATATTTCCAACAATATTTTCACCGGTTTGGATGGCGGTCATGTAATAGGATAGAGGTTTAGTTTCCTATCTTAATTTGTGCCTGCCGGTTGTGGCTGTCCTTTTGTTTTGCTTTTGCTCTTTGTGAGCCTTTTTTACTTTTCGAGACATGAAGACTTTTTGTTGAACGCCTTGCTTATCAATAATATGGCCGTATGCATCGTTCTGATGCAGAGGCCGGGGGATAACCTCCTTTTTGAAAAAAATAGATATTATTTATGCATAGGTATTATTGCGGTTATCAATTTTTTTTAGTTGGGCGATATGCTGGTAGTTGCAAATGAGGAATAAGACGAGAGGCTTTACATATCAAAGCAAGTGATCATGGGCATTTTAAATCATCTACTAGTCTTGACGATGAATCAAAAATTAGGTTAATCTTAATTTGATATGTTAGTGAAGAAAGAGACTAAAGAACTATATTTCCTTTTGCTGATAATTCATCATACTTTTTCTTATTTTTTCCTATGTTTATGTCAAGGCCTTTGGGATTGGGATCTAGTTTCGTCTCGGGCCCCAGAAATTTCAGGACCGGCCCTGGCCGCGGCGGCCCTCAACACCGCGCAACAGGAGGCGGAGTGGCTCCTCCGCCCTCCGGCACCCTTCCGCCGCTGGAGGGACGATGGCGGCGGCACAAAGGCAACGATGGTGCAGCAGGGCAGGGCGGCCACGCCTACGAGGTGGTCGTCCGGTATAGGGTTTAAGATTTTTTTAAAGTTTTAAGATTTTTTTAAAGTTTTAAGATTTTTTTAAGTTTTTAATTAAACGGTCGAAATATCGACTTTTTATATAAATTATGTCTGAACTTAAAGAGTATATGTGGGTGTATGTGGGCATCTACATTTGCACGGCTAAAAATATCCTCTCGGTGAGTGTGCCCTCCTCCCAGTCTCTTTTCCAGAAGGATGCATGCCCACGTCGGCAGAATGCTGTTAGCGTTGGTACCGCAAGTTCACCAACAATTTTGAACTTGATTTTTTTATGTATATGACAGGCGATGTGTTTTCCTGATGAAACTGCAGGAAATATTACTATCCGATAACAAGAAGGTTTTTTGTAACATTTGAGCCTACCTTCGTCAATCTTTACATCTCCCTAAGTTAGAGTAAATTACAAAAAACATCGACTTTGAAGGCTACGATTGCAGGAACCACAATTCTACAGTTTTGTGCCAAAAACCATTAATTCTAAGGCTAATTTTTTTGCAAAAAACACTAGTCGGCCACTTAGGTCGTTTTGAGCATCATTATGACAGCTGGTCCCGCTGGACAGGGAGACGTGGCACGACATAATGGGTCACAAATAGACAGAATAGAAGGGACTACATTGTAAAAGGGAGAAAGAGGATAAAGTTTTTTTATTGAAAAAAAGGACTACATTGTAAAAGGGAGAAAGAGGATAAAGTTTTTTTATTGAAAAAAAGGGAGGATAAGGTTCCATCTCCTCTCACCGTTGACTATGCCGGCTGGGCCTTCCCTGCTCTGGCCGGTGGAGCTCGAGCTCGCCGGCATGCAAGCCAGCAGCAACTCTCCTGTGCCGGCTGGGCCACGAGCTTCGCCGTGCCCCACTCCGAGCAGCACACCTGGAGCATGGCCGCCGGCGCCGCTGCTCGCGCCAACGCGCGGCTGGCGCGACTACTGCTGCTTGCGCCCACGCGCTGCCTGTGTGGCTGCTGCTACTCTCGCAGCGGCTGATGCTGCTCGCGGCCGGCGCCACTGCTCGCGCCCACGCGCTGCCTGCGCGGCTGCTGCTGCTCGCGTCCGGCGTCGCTGCTGCTTGCGGCCGACGCCGGTGCTGCATATGGCGGGTGGACAGGGAGGCGCACGACAGAGCTTCGTCGCCGCCCGATGCCATGCCCCGCATCGGGCTCCGCCGCCCCGGCCCGGCGCTGGCGCCGGTGAAAGGTTCACGGTACACGATTGGAGATGAAAGACGGACCCGATTGCGTTTTCTCAGGGATTCTTTTGTAAAAAGAAAATTGTATCCGGATGTGATTGCCTTTTTATTTGCCACGTCACCCTGTCCAGTGGGACCCAGTTGTCATAATCATGCTCAAAATGACCTAAGCCACCGACTAGTGTTTTTTGCAAAAAATTAGCGTCGGAATGTGTTTTTCGGCACAAAATTGTAGAACTGTGGTTCCTGCAACCCTAGTCTTCAATGTCGATACTTTTTGCAATTCACTCCCCTAAGTTACAGGATCAAAGGTTCACTGCTGCTTCCTCTGCTCCATATGAACACATGAATATCTTTATTTTTATGATGAGACAATCAACCATGGATTGTTAACTTGGGAGCTTGAGTGGCTCGTTGATAACAGCATTCACCGCGCTGGCCATTTCCTTTGGCGAGCTGAAACCGTCGGTCCGGAAGTAGAACAGGTGAAGTATCTTGCACATCTTCCAGAACAGCTCCTTGCATGCCCTGGGAACAACCGTGCCTTCCTTGAGGACCAATCTTAGCAAGTCCCGCCTCGAAGCGACTATGGACTTCTGTATCGCATTCTTAGCCGCTTCTACGGACATAGAACCACCGCTGTGAAGAACAAGTAGCGAAACGCTGTTCAGTTTCCCCTCGCTGCCCTCCCTCTGCAACATATGATCGGGAACAGGTCAGAGTCATCCTAATGCATATGTCTAACACATAGTTTAAATATTACTCCATTTATAAACCTAAAATTGGATAGTTGTATAGCAGCACAAGAGAGTTGATTAATAAAACAGAGTTGAGTTGATTATTCGCAAAAAAACAGAGTTGATTAATTCTTGTACAATGTCAAGCCACCAAGATAAGAGGCATGGATCTCTCTTTTTTCCTATGATTAACATGACAATAGAGCTTCGTTTCACATCATTTTAACAAAACAGAGAACTAGAGTCTTGACTTTTGTGGGAATTGCAAGTCCACCATAGTTCAAATGGTGTGTGGAATAACATAAATAATACCCCCCCCCCCCCCCCCCCCCGGTCCATAATAAGTGTCGCAGTTTTGAACTAAGGTTGAACTAACCTTAGTTCAAAACAGTGGCACTTATTTTGGATCGGAGGGAGTAACATTAAAGAAACGCTATTTTTATGCAGGTCTGCAGGTCTGCGAAATCTTGAATAATGGGTGGTAACATAAAGGGGTCTACGCAGAGGCCGGGGGTAATCCTCCTTTTCGAAAGAAAAAAACATTAAGGGGTCTGCAGGAACACAAACTTTTTTGTGATAAGAGGGCCCAACATACCTCAAAGCCTTGGCTGTCATTGAGGAGACGGCCACAGGTGCTCATTAGCCTAAATAACTCACTGTACTCTTGATTTTTGACAGCACTCCCCAATAGCTTTTCCCCGACACAATACAATGCTGGAAGCACAATGGGCCCCAGTGCGAATGAAACTACCCCATTTGTCATGTATTCTTCCATTGTTGGCACATATTGGCTCCTCTGCCATTCTGCCTCGGTCATCATAGACCTCAATAGATGTAGCCACTGCAGATGGATTTCAACCTGTCAATACTGAACATAATGCAACTCAAGAAGAGGAGGGGCAGACATCAAACTCACTATTTCTATGAGGTGATTTTTAACGTCACGGTTTTGTACGGCAGAAGCGATTGATCCAAGCTGGTTCACTGTGGTATAGAGAGCACAAAATACAATCCTTACTTGCTCCGAACAGAAGTCATCTTTGTGATGCTCATCCCACCTAAGGCGGCGGCCATTGGCAAAACAGAAAACATGACTTATTAGCAATGTGTAAGGCAGAAGCACTACTTACGAAAGAGCAGACAAAGACATCAAGTTTAAGGACTGTACTTCTCAACTAATGCTATGAGGTTTTCTAGTTCTTCTTTTGATCCTCCAACATCGAAGAAGTCATCAACAACGGTTGTGAGCACACCGTTTTTGGCCCACGATATGCGAGCATCAGAAAGTTCAGGAGGAAAAATCGTAGCAGCAGCAGAGAGATAACAATATGTCAACTTCTGCCGTGCAAATTGTAGCTGGTCCAACCTGTTTTCTTTCACCCACCTGTTGCAACAATTTTTCTGAAAAATCTCAGAAAAAAAAAAGGAAGTTTACATGGCCAGAGAGCATAATGGCCAGATTACCTATCAAGATGCAGGAGTTCATCCTGGTAGATAGATTGAGAAAATGTGAAATCTTCAACAGCCAAAGCCAAAAGTTCTTGGTTGATACCATACGGCCTGATTCAGCAAAATGTTTGAATTTTTAGTATTATGTCTAATTAAAATGATTTGAAGTGCAACTCTTATTACAGAAATGAAAATCTTACAAGCACTCTGTCTTCAGGATGTGAGAACCTCTAGCATCAAAATGTTCGATGTTCCTCTTGTGGTCTAGACGTTCCAGCGTGGTATAGAAGGGAAACTTAAGGGCATACTCGACCTGAAATCACAAAAGCACAGGATTAGATATAACTTGAACTAGTACCAAGTAAAATAGGCATTTCAAATTTCATGCAGGCACCTCTAAGATTGGTAGGCCTTGTACCCCTTCAGAGCACAACTTTTCTGACAATAAGCTGCCAGACCAATTGCCAATGTTATCTAGGATTAATTCATGTTCTGATACACAGACTTTTGAAGCCTTGTATAGTTCCAGTACAGATTTTGTATCACTTAAATATCCTTGAAGTGAATTATGGAAATTGGAGGCTTCAGCAAGATGAGACAGCTCATCTGCACCAAGATAGAATTAGGAAGTTAGACTGTTAATTTGTTAAACCAAGAATAATGACAACATTGACAGGATTTTCTTCCTAAGTACCTGAGGATACATCATACCTATTCATCCTTAAAAGGCGGAACGCCATTGCACATGTTGCTACATCCATCATAATTTCCTCGTCTCTCTGTAACCAGAAACTGCAAACAGGAGACAGTAAAGTTTACAAGCTACTGAAAACAGATATCAGTTTCCTATTTACAGTCATTACCTGTATGCCATGTCTAAGATTCCCTCTATCTCACTAGAAAAATGCCGAGAAATTCCAATCTTTTCAAGCGAATCCACCATTGAAAGCTTGCAGTGCATATTTAGTGGATACACTGTTGGTACTGCAAAAGGTCTACTGGTATTAAGTATTTTGCAACACTTTAAACCCTTGCAAATTCTTCACAAGGAAAGGTACAAAGATCCACCTGCACCACCAAATTTACTGACTACCATATTTAAGTAATCGAGGGCTTTATCATCATAGTTGTGGACTAACGCAGCAGCAGTTGTGGAAGGAGAGTTGAACACCGACCCGTTCTTCCGCTGAAACTTCATAACTTCGTTCCAGTCCAGTAAGTTTCCTAACCCTTCGGAGACATAGGCCATATATGCTTCTCTCCCATAAGATTTCTGCCCGGCCTGCCTAAATTAAGTCAAGTATGAGAATTTTTAATATGTGACCCACAGGTGATACTCAAATTATGATTGCTAATTTCATCAGTAAGCAAAAGACAGTATGAATGACATGGTGGTCCTTTTTCCTTCATATTACGATTGATCGAAAAAGAAAAACAGAAGTTCTTACAAGAAAACCCCCTTTGAAAAAGACGGGGAAGAAACAAGGCAGATAGTGCATTTCCATTCAAATGATCAACCCATAAATATTACATATACTTATAAACCAACTGTCCTAATACAAACGGGGGGAATATAATTCATACCAATGTTTTTCCATCAACAGACCTTTTCAATTCCATCTCCCATTGGTGAAGAATCCCATCAATGTCAGTTTGTCTGACAGGAAATTGCAATCCCGCCCCAATGGCAAGGCTAAGCATACCAGGAAAAATCATATTGAAGCCTGTAGGAGCAGCAATCTCCTCATCCATGACAAGGGAGAAATGTCTTCCGATAAAATGTAGTCCTGCCCATGGTGTTAAGGCGTTTGAGCTCTTGAAAACAAACACAGGTAAACAACATTCACATTTGTCGGATAATAAGAAATAAGAAATCTATCTCTATACCTTTCCTTATGTGCTCTTGGCCAAGATTCCATTTCTCAAGAGCAAGTACACATGCCAATGTGGATAAGAGAACGTTCTTGTTGGCTGATGATCCAAAGTCGTTGATATCCCAAGATCCGTTTTCATGTTGATTTTGCAATATCCATTCAACACACTGAGGGAAGCATGGAGTGTGAGGGGAGCCCCGCAAGGGCACCATAGCCACCCACGCGGTGTCGTACGGAGACGGCGGTAGTTCAACCTTGCGGAGCTGCTTCCTTATTCTAGCCTCACGGTCCTTTCGATGCTGCATTTGATCAAAGCAATGCAGTAGTATAATTTAGCAAGCAACTCAAGACGGGAACCTCAAATATAATACAGTAACCATCAGTGACGTCAGTACCACGTCTAGCAGGCTTGCCGTTTCTGCTACCAACATCTTCTCGACATATGCTGTTCAGAGAAATAAAAGAGATGCCATGTGAGTCACGACCTACTATGAATCGATTAAATTAGCATCCGGATCATGCCAGCACTAAGTATGGGTACTACTCTGAAGCATAAAAATATCAAGTATAGCAATCGCAAGACCACGGCACGACAATTGTCAGATTTATTAAATTCAGCGGCAGTGTCGTTTTGTGTTGGCATCAGGTCGGGAGACAGATACTCGACGTGCGGCGGGGTTGTCTTCTTAGGTAAAACACATACGGGGTTCACCTGAACCTGAACTCCAAATACTTTGGAAATAAATTGCTGGAATTACTCACAGAGAAACTGATCAGCAAAATGGATTTGATTCCTTTCATCATTAAAAAAAAGGTGACCAGGAACAGAACAAATGAAGATCTGGGGACTTACCACAACGCGGAGTCCCCGAGCGAATCCGGGTGAGTGGAGGAGGACGGTGTCGACTGCCGGCGAGGGATCGGACACGGCGCGCTTCGGTGGGGGGAATCCTGGAGACGTGCCCGGCGGCGCTGGCACAGGTGACTCGAAGACGACGGTTCGAGCGAAACCTCGCCACGAACTGGGGAGCCGCCGGGAGGGGGAGGGGGGCGCGATGGCCAGCCTGCCGGCAAGGCGCCGGGAGGACGGAGGAGCACCCAGCGTTCGACATGGGTTGGGAGGGATCTACGATCGCGCAGGGCCGCGGCCGCCGTCGACGGGGGATTTATTGCAGCATCGCCGGAATAGGAAAGCAACCAAGAGAGAGTGAGAGCGGCGGGCAAAGGGGAAGGACACTGCGAACGGAAAAGGTTGCGCACTAACACTTTTATCGGTCTCTGGGATTGTGGGACCAGCCGGTGTGGGGACGGCGGCGGCGGTGCACGCGACCGTCGCGCCACTTGGCGCCCACGCGCCCTCCCTGCCCGCTTCCCGCAGCAAAATTGTTCTTTAAAAATTGTTTGATACTTTACCGAAAGAGGGTTTTCCCGCTTTGTATACAAAGCAACCAAACGATACATCCAACAATAGATGCTGGGACGGAAGCAGTACAGTCACGCCTAAAAAAAATACAAGAGAAACAAATGCCCACAACGGCGGATCAACAAAAATGGAGAAGCCTCGTGGCCGCTGCACCCACCGGAGATCGCTCATCAAGCTCCGACCCTCCGAAGCACCGGTATCAATCAGCACCTCCAAGAAGGGACGCGACGATGACGACGCTGCTGCCAAGGGTTTTCCTCGTTACGCTGTGAGGAGAGAGGAAGGGTAGCCCCGACGCCCTCCAGGAAGGTCAGGCGGTACCCACAAGCGCCACCGCGTCGGTGTCGGCCAAGCCAACGGGGATTTCTCCCGATCCCACCCTACACCTCAGGCACTCCAGAGCTCGCCACCAAACAGACCCTCACCCTGCGACAACCCGGTCACGAAGCTTCCCACGCCGTCTCATCACGGCACCGTGAAGCATGGTCCGCACAAAGAAGAAGAGGAGCCGGGACTAGGGCAGCAGCACCGTCGGCACGCGGGAGGGCCCCACCTCCACCGTCGAAGACGGTAGCTGACCGGACGCAATAGCAGGAACATACCAGGCCCGTGGCCGCACAGGCCCGGCCGGGATCTCCGAGACCCGTAAAGTTCCCGCCTTCGCGCTGCAGCCGGCACGCCGTCGACACCGCCGCCCCTGTCCAAGCCGCTCCCCTGTCGCCCCGCACAGAGAGCCGCCAAGTGGAAGCACCACCACCACGCGCACCGCCGGCCACCACCACCAGGTCGCCGGACCACCATCGGCCGAACCACACCACCGCCGCACGCCCGCGACGGAGAGGAACCAGCGCAGCCGCCGGCAGCCCGAAGCCGGACCCCGGCCGCCGCCCACGCCGCCCGCAGCCCGCGCCGCCTGCCGGGCGGATCCGGCCACCGTGGCGAGACGCGCACCACCGCACAGCCGGCCACGCAACGCCACGCGCCCGCCAGGGGGCCGTGCGCCGCCGCGCCGCGGTGCCCCGCGCCCGCACACGAAGGAGGAGCCTGCGCCGCCCCGTCTCGCGTGGAGGAGGAGGAAGAAGACGCCCCGCCGCCGCCGGCGCCGGTCGGGCTTTTTTCGGCCGCGCCCCCTAGCGGCGGAGAGGGAGGAGGGAGGAGGAGGGGAGGCCGACGGCGGGTGGATCTGGGCGTCTGCTCCGGCCGCCTCGCGGGTGGCGGCGCGGGGGGGAGGGAGGGTTTCGGGGATAGTGTTGTCAATTAGCGTCTGTTTGATACTTTCAAAACTAAAGTTGACCTGAGAAATGCAAGCAACTTTCGCGACCACCGTGGTCCGCCCTATCTTCGATGGCCTCCGGGTCATGGAGGTGTGTACGATCTCGGTCCCCCGACGGCCGAAGGGATCTCATTCTCGTTTTTATTAGATTCGATGTCTGGGTTGGGCTGTGTGGCGGCGGAGATGTTCCTTAGTAGCATGAAAATGTTTCTTACGTTCTATCCCCGTCTCGATGGTGCGTCTATCATTATTAATGGGCGTGTGGAGGTGTGTCTTCATTGGATCTCGCGGAATTTGGTCGGTGCTGATCTTCGGTGGATCTGTTTGGATCCGTTCTTCTTTCGTCTTTATTTAAGTGTTTATAGGTTTGATCCTTCTAATCTACGACTTCCTTCATCGGCGATGGTTGTTGCTCTGGTGCGTTGGCGGCTTTAGCAGGACAATTTCCCGACTGTCTACTATAATAAGATTTGCCCTGCTCCGGTGAGGGAGGAGCGATGATGACAGCGCGCCCTCGGCTCGATCCCGTGCTTGTAGTCGTCGTAGGTGTTCCACGGACATGGTTGTAATTTTTATTACATCTACTGTTCTCTGTAAGTTTCTTGGGAAAAAAGGCAACCAAAATCTGAAGTGCATTTGCCAACTTTTATGAATTGGAATACTCTCTCAGGGCCGGTAGACGCGCTCGTATTTGTCGCAGTTAAATCACGGTCTAGTCGAGAACTAGGGGTTGTTGCCTTTCCTTCTTCTCTCGTCAGCGTCGCCGCCAGTCCACCCCATCTCCTATGGCCTTTGGGCCATGGAGGTGCGGAGGATATCAGCCCTTCGTCGGCGGGAGGGGCCATGTTCTCGTTTTTGTTAGATTCAATGTCTTTGTTGGGGCTGTGTGGCGGCTGCGATGTCCCACCGTCCTGATGGTGCATCTACTGTCATCGGAGGGCGTGTGGAGGTGTGTCTCCGTTGGATCTCGCGGGATTCGGTCGGTGCTGGTCTTCGATGGATCTGTTTGGATCCGGTTTTCGTTCGTCTTCGTTTGGGTGTTTACAAGTTTGATCCTTCTGATTTACATATTTTTTCATCGGCAATGGTTGTTGCTCTGGTGTGTTGGTCCTATGGGGTCTTAGCACAACAACTTTTTGATTGTCTGCTGTAATAAGGTTTGTCCAGCTTCGGTGAGGGAGCGGCGATGATGGCGGCGCATCTTCAGCTTGTTCCAGTACTTATAGTCCTCTAATGTTCTTTGTACGGCTAAGATTAAAGATGAATAGATCGAAACTTTATATAAATAAAGAAAATCACGGTCTAGTCATGGCGCATTTAGAGCGTGATTTAGTTGTGGACCATTTCTTCCATGGGCATGAAGGCACGATCCGTGTACTATAAATCAGATGATTTATAGAGCAATTTCAGTGAATTAATGACGAGTGAAGCGTGTTCGCTACTAGGAAGTGTATAAACATACATCTTCGAGGGCTTTATAGTGGCAAATAACTTACAAACTAGTGACATGCATATGTTACTAGGCTATATTATTATCTTTTAATGGAAAAAGGCGGACAATTTGTAGCCGTTTGAATGCGACGAGGAGGCATGTGAAGCAGGCATGTAACGGGCGGCGCTCTCTTGGATGAAGGGTCACTTCAATGTCGGCAATGAGAGGTCATGTCTGTCCTAAGTCGGCGTCAATGCAGACAGCTAGCATCAGGCGAGAACGTGTGCACGTGCATGGCTAGGGGTTTGGGCTACGGTTGCCAGATGCGGACGTGGCAGTAGTACAGACACCCGCCACGCCCCCCCCCCCCCCCCCCCCCCCCCAAACACTCCGATTTAGAGGAAAAAGCTCGTCCAGACCGGCCTGCGGATTGATGCAGGCTCGTGTTGATGGCAAAACACGCACGATCCAAACGATTGCGGACGATTTAAGGATCGGGACATGCCGTTATTAGCTAAGTTACCCACCCTATGACCAGCCTAATCTCGAGTGGAGGGGTAGTGATTTGGCTTTGGCATAGGAACTTTTGTATGGGAGGCATGCATCTTAAGGTGTCGTACAAGCGGTGACTTTGGCGGAAGCGATGGCGGCGGTGCATGGAACACACAACTGAGTTGAGATAATCGAAATGACGTGGACTAGCACAGGATTACAGAGACAACAATAGAGGTTTCTATATGCAGCTGCTTGACAAATTACAAACCTGTCTATCACTCTCTTTTTTTGTATATATACTGATTAAAATAGTATAGCGGGCCGGGCATAGCTGCAAATATAAAACCGGGGTGCAGCCTATGGATGTACGGGTTGACAGATAGATGGCACATTGCGACGGAGCTAGCCGGAGATCCTTCACGGAAGTGCATTTTGTCACGGAGCTAGTCCGAGATCCTTCACGCAAGTGCATTTTGTCATCTACTTGGACCGGCAGCTTCGGCGCGCAGACGAATGGGATTCGTGGGCGTACGTGCGTGTTCTATTTTTTTTATGGAAATACTCGAGATTGTAGTATTATGTTACCGAAAGCACAAGGAGACATACAGTACATCCGAGTACACCCACATATACGGAAGAACACCCAACCCAACTCGACCTGCCCGCAAAAAAAAAAAAAAAAAAAAAAAAAAACTCGACCACACAGTCGCCGCTACCCGCAGCTCGCCGATGTGGCCGCCGGAGAGAGAAGAATAGCGACCAACCCCTTTGGATCCGGAGAAGCAGCATATGTTGAAAGTTTTGTCAGCCGCACTGTCGTAGCTCGCCACGAGTGGCGAGATCTTGAGCAGATCTGAAATGCCCAGACGACCGGGGCTGATACCCCATGCCGTGCCTGATCCGCATCGGCCAGCGCTTCACTGAAGCAGGAAGCAGGTTCAAAGACCATCGCCGATGAACAACCCCCAATCTCTCTTCAATGCACAGATGATGTGGTGGGCCTTAGGGCATCTCCAACGGCAACCCGCAAAAACCTCCCACGTCTGTCTGCGGATAAGGGGAGACCAGTCCACAGACATGGATGTGGAAGACAACCATCCAACGATAGCCGCATATATTTTCATAACAACTCAAACCAATCGGACGAAATTCGTGCAAACAAGTGCGGATTTCATATAAACACGGTCTGATTTTATATAAACATGCCGGATTTCGTGTAAACATGACGGATTTCATTACAAATACATGAAAGCGGTCCAAGGCGGGCTAATCTAAATGATCGCCGGCGTCCGGTCCCCGTCTTCGGCATGAACCAAGAGAATGGAAGCTTCGCATTTTCCAGCTCCTCCTGCGGAGCCCCGGGAAGTGAAGCTGTCCACCTCGATGTCGCCGTTAAGCGACTAATTGGCCATCGATGCTGAGCCCACCAAGCTTGGCGTCGATGGCAGGGAAGGAACGGTGGCCTTCTTAGGACCCGAGCGGCGGCGACCTACTGTGCACTACTCTTCCTCCCTGTTGGCGGCGCCCGCGGACGTGCCGGCTTCTTCGTGGTCCTGGTGCCGGGGCGCGGCCTCCTCATCGTTAGTGTCGCCGAACAACGCCTCACCCGCGTCGTCCTCCCACTCCTTGCCTGCGGCCGCCACCTCCGCCACCCGCTGCCGGTACCGCCCAGCGGGCGAGACGGATCTCGCGGGTGGAGCTGTAGGACTCGAGCAACGCCTCCTGCTCCGCTAGGTCTGTGTCCGGCGCGATCGTCCTGCCGGCCGCGACCTGCTCCTCCGCCTGCAGATGCTCCTGGAGGAGGCTGTGGTTGTAGTTGGCGTCTGCCCGCGCCTCCCGGAACTTACTCCTCCCGCACCATGTCCATATAATGGGCACGGGCCTCGCCGATGGTCAGGGTGCAATGCACCGGCGATGGTGCCGCAGAGGAGGAGGGTGTCGTGGAGGAAGAGGAGGGTGCCGCCGAGGAAGAAGAGGGTGGTGATGGCTCATCGTCGAAGGCGTCCTCCATTTGCACGTCCTCTGGCTGCCTGCCGGCCTACCAGTCCGCATCAATGGCGGCCATGGCCTTCTTCTGCTCCGTCGTCAGCCCATCCCAGAGAGCTTTGGCCAAGGAGGGATCCATGGCGAGGAGTGGTGTGGAGAGGGATGACTGTGGCTACGGTGTTGGGGAACGTAGCATGCAATTTCAAAAAAATTCCTACGATCACGCAAGATCTATCTAGGAGATGCATAGCAACGAGAGGGGGAGAGTGTATCCACGTACCCTCGTAGACTGAAAGCGGAAGCGTTAGCTTAACACGGTTGACATAGTCGAATGTCTTCTCGATTCAACCGATCAAGCACCGAACGTATGGCACCTCCGAGTTCTGCACACGTTCAGCTCGATGACGTCCCTCGAACTCTCGATCCAGCAAAGTGTCGCGGGAGAGTTTCGACAACACGATGGTGTGGTGACGGTGATGGTGAAGTGACCCGCGCAGGGCTTTGCCTAAGCACTACGACAATAGGGCCGGAGGAGTAAACGGTAAAGGGGGGCACCACACACGGCAAAAATAATTGATGTGCCTTAGAGGTCCCCCCCCGCACCTGTATATAAAGGAGGGAGAGGGGAGGAGGCCGGCCTAGGGCGCACCAAGTGGGAGGAGTCCCACTTGGACACCTAGTCCAATTCGCCCCCATTCCTTCTATCAGAGGGGGAAAGGGGAAAGGAGAGGGAGGAGGAGAAGGAAAGGGGGGCCGCGCCCCCTCCCCTAGTCCAATTCGTACTCCCCATGGGGGGGTCGGGGAACGTGTATTTCAAAAAAAATCCTACGATCACGCAAGATCTATCTACGAGAAGCATAGCAACGAGCCGGGAGAGTGTGTCCACGTACCCTCGTAGACCGAAAGTGGAAGTGTTTAGTAACGCAGTTGATGTAGTCGAATGTCTTCGCGATCCAACCGATCAAGTACCGAACACACGACACCTCCGCGATTTGCACATGTTCAGCTCGGTGACGTCCCTCGAACTCTAGATCCAGCTGAGGTCGAGGAAGAGTTTCGTCAGCACGACGGCGTGGTGACGGTCATGATGAAGTTACCGATGCAGGGCTTCGCCTAAGCACTACGACAATATGACCGAGGTGGAAAACTGTGGAGGGGGGCACCGCACATGGCTAAAGATCAACTTGTGTGTCTATGGGGTGCCCCCTCCCCCGTATATAAAGGAGGGGAGGAGGAGGCCAGCCGGCTACAAGGGGCGCGCCAAGGGGGAAGGAATCTTACTCCTACTAGGAGTAGGTTTCCCCCTTTCCTAGTCCAAGTAGGAGAAGGGGGAAGAGGAGGAGGAGAGAAGGAAGGAGGGGGCGTTGCCCCCTCCCCTTGTCCAATTCGGATTGGGGCAAGGGGGGCGCGCGCCACCTCCTGGCCATCCCTCTCTCTTCTCCACTAAGGCCCATGAGGCCCACTAGCTTCTGGGGGGGGGGGGGTCCCAGTAACCCCCGATACTCCGTAACTTATCCGATACGACCCAAAACATTCCGGTGTCCGAATATAACCTTCCAATATATGAATCTTTATGTCTCGACCATTTCGAGACTCCTCGTCATGTCCGTGATCTCATGCGGGACTCCGAACAACCTTCGGTACATCAAATCACATAAACTCATAATACCAATCGTCATCGAACGTTAAGCGTGCGGACCCTACGGGTTCGAGAACTATGTAGACATGACCGAGACACATCTCCGGTCAATAACCAATAGCGGAACCTAGATCCTCATATTGGCTCCTACATATTCTATGAAGATCTTTATCGGTCAAACCGCACAACAACATACGTTGTTCCCTTTGTCATCGGTATGTTACTTGCCCGAGATTCGATCGTCGGTATCATCGTACCTAGTTCAATCTCGTTACCGGAAAGTCTCTTTACTTTTTCCGTAATGCATCATCCCGCAAATAACTTATTAGTCACATTGCTTGCAAGGCTTATAGTTATGTGCATTATCGAGAGGGCCCAGAGATACCTCTCCGACAATCGGAGTGACAAATCCTAATCTCGATCTATGCCAACACAACAAACACCATCGGAGACACCTGTAGATCATCTTTATAATCACCCATTTACGTTGTGACGTTTGATAGCACACTAAGTGTTCCTTCGGTATTCGGGAGTTGCATAATCTCATAGTCATAGGAACATGTATAAGTCATGAAGAAAGCAATATCAATAAACTAAACGATCATAGTGCTAAGTTAACGGATGGGTTTTATACATCACATCATTCTCTAATGATGTGATCCCGTTCATCAAATGACAACACATGTCTATGGCTAGGAAACTTAACCATCTTTGATTAACGAGCTAGTCTAATAGAGGCATACTAGGGACACTCTGTTTGTCTATGTATTCACACATGTACTAAGTTTTCGGTTAATACAATTCTAGCATGAATAATAAACATTTATCATGATATAAGGAAATATAAATAACAACTTTATTATTGCCTCTAGGGCATATTTCCTTCAGTCTCCCACTTGCACTAGAGTCAATAATCTAGATTACATAGTAATGATTCTAACACCCATGGAGTCTTGGTGGTGATCATGTTTTGCTCGTGAGAGAGGCTTAGTCAACGGGTCTGCAACATTCAAATACGTATGTATCTTGCAAATCTCTATGTCTCCCTCCTTGACTTGATCGTGGATGGAATTGAAGCATCTCTTGATGTGCTTGGTTCTCTTGTGAAATCTAGATTCCTTTGCCAAGGCAATTGCACCAGTATTGTCACAAAAGATTTTCGTTGGACCCGATGCACTAGGTATGACACCTAGATCGGATATGAACTCCTTCATTTGCTGCTTCCGAAGCAGCTATGTACTCCGCTTCACACATAGATCCCGCCACGACTCTCTACTTAGAACTGCACCAACTGACAGCTCCACCATTCAATATAAATACGTATCCGGTTTCTGACTTAGAGTCATCCGGATCAGTGTCAGAGCTTGCATTGACATAACCGTTTACGACGAGCTCTTTGTCACCTCCATAAACCAGAAACATATCCTTAGTCCTTTTCACGTATTTCGGGATGTTCTTGACCGCTGTCCAGTGATCCACTCCTGGATTACTTTGGTACCTCCCTGCTAAACTAATAGCAAGGCACACATTAGGTCTGGTACACAACATTGCATACATGATAGAACCTATGGCTGAAGCATAGGGAATGACTTTCATTTTATCTCTATCTTCTGCAGTGGTCGGGCATTGAGTCTGACTCGACTTCACACCTTGTAACACAGGCAAGAACCCTTTCTTTGCTTGATCCATTTTGAACTTCTTCAAAACTTTATCAAGGTATGTGCTTTGTGAAAGTCCAATTAAGCGGCTTGATCTCTCTCTATAGATCTTGATGCCCAATATATAAGCAGCTTCACCGAGGTTTTTCATTGAAAAATTCTTATTCAAGTATCTTTTTATGCTATCCAGAAATTTAGTATCATTTCCGATCAACAATAGGGACAAATTCATTTTTGCCCCTAGTTGGAACCTACCCACGGATTTTGCCCTTACTTTTCGACTCTGCTCAGTTTTGCCCTTAGATTTTCCTCCGAGGTCGCCCAAATGCCCTTTGACCGGTTGAACAATACTTTGAAAATTCATAACAAATTGACATGAACTCAGAAAAATGCAAATACGATATCAAAATGTTCAGATAAACATTACCTTTATGTGTATGTCATTCGCATTCAGGAAAAAAGTACCGTTTAAACTACCTAAGTTTATTAATGTTTTTAACATTATTAAAAATAAAAGGTATAAATAATACTTTTTCAGAAATAAAAATTACATGCAAATGTAGTTGACATTTTCTAAACATCCTGATATCTTATTTGCATTTTTCTGAGTACATATCAACTTGTTATGAAGTTTCAAAATAATGGTCAAAGTCGTTTGAACATTCATAAAAAGTTGATATGAACTCAGAAAAATACAAAAAAGATATCAAGATGTTCAGAAAACATCAGCTACATTTGCATGTAATTTTTATTCCTGAAAAATGTATTTTTATCCCCTTTAATTTTTAATAATGTTAATAACATTAATAACCTCGAGTAGTTTAAACAATACTTTTGCCCTTAATGCAAATGATATGCACATAAAGGTAATGTTTTTCTAAACATTTTGATATCTTATTAGCATTTTTCCGAGTTCATATGAATTTTCAAAGTATTGGTCAAACGGTCAAAGGGCATTCGAGTGACCTCAGGGGAAAATCTAAGGGCAAAACTAAGCAGAGTTGAAAAGTAAGGGCAAACCCCGTGGGTAGGTTCCAACTAGGGGCAAAATGCAATTGTCCCTTAACAATATGTCATCCACATATAATATCATAAATGCTACAGAGCTCCCACTCACTTTCTTGTAAATACAGACTTCTCGAAAAGTCTGTATAAAACCATATGCTTTGATCACACTATCAAAGCGTATATTCCAACTCCGAGAGACTTGCACCAGTCCATAAATGGATCGCTGGAGCTTGCACACTTTGTTAGCACCTTTTGGATCGACAAAACCTTCTGGTTGCATCATATACAACTCTTCCTTAAGATATCCATTAAGGAATGCAGTTTTGACATCCATTTGCCAAATTTCATAATCATAAAATGCGGCAATTGGTAACATGATTCGGACGAACTTAAGCATCGCTACGGGTGAGAAGGTCTCATCGTAGTCAACTCCTTGAACTTGTCGAAAACCTTTCGCAACAAGTCGAGCTTTGTAGACAGTAACATTACCGTCAGCGTCAGTCTTCTTCTTGAAGATCCATTTATTCTCTATGGCTTGCCGATCATCGGGCAAGTCACCAAAGTCCACACTTTGTTCTCATACATGGATCCCACCTCAGATTTCCTGGCCTCAAGCCATTTCGCGGAATCTGGGCTCATCATCACTTCCTCATAGTTCGTAGGTTCGTCATGGTCAAGTAACATGACTACCAGAACAAGATTACCGTACCACTCTGGTGCGGATCTTACTCTGGTTGACCTACGAGGTTCGGTAGTAACTTGATCAGAAGTTTCATGATCATCATTAGCTTCCTCACTAATTGGTGTAGGAATCACTCGAACTGATTTCTGTGATGAACTACTTTCCGATAAGGGAGCAGGTACAATTGCCTCATCAAGTTCTACTTTCCTCCCACTCACTTCTTTCGAGAGAAACTCTTTCTCTAGAAAGGATCCATTCTTAGCAACGAATATCTTGCCTTCGGATCTATGATAGAAGGTGTACCCAACAGTCTCCTTTGGGTATCCTATGAAGACACATTTCTCCGATTTGGGTTCGAGCTTATCAGGTTGAAGCTTTTTCACATAAGCATCACAACCCCAATTAAGAAACGACAACTTGGGTTTCTTGCCAAACCATATACGGTGTCGTCTCAACGGATTCAGATGGTGCCCTATTTAACGTGAATGTAGCCGTCTATAAAGCATAACCCCAAAACGATAGCGGTAAATCAGTAAGAGACATCATAGATCACACCATATCTAATAAAGTGCGGTTACGACGTTCGGACACACCATTACGCTGTGGTGTTCCGGGTGGCGTGAGTTGCGAAACTATTCCGCATTGTTTCAAATGAAGACCAAACTCATAACTCAAATATTCTCCTCCACGATCAGATCGTAGAAAATTTATTTTCTTGTTATGATGATTTTCCACTTCACTCTGGAATTCTTTGAACTTTTCAAATGTTTCAGACTTATGTTTCATCAAGTAGATATACCCATATCTGCTCAAATCATCTGTGAAGGTTAGAAAAGAACGATACCCGCCGCGAGCATCAACACTCATCGGACCGCATACATCAGTATGTATTATTTCCAACAAGTCTATTGCTCGCTCCATTGTTCCAGAGAATGGAGTCTTAGTCATCTTTCCCATGAGGCATGGTTCGCAAGCATCAAGTGATTCATAATCAAGTGATTCCAAAAGCTCATCAGCATGGAGTTTTTTCATGCGCTTTACACCAATATGACCTAAACGACAGTGCCACAAATAAGTTGCACTATCATTATTAAACTTATATCTTTTGGCTTCAATACTATGAATATGTGTATCACTACTATCGAGATTCAATAAAAATAGACCACTCATCAAGGGTGCATGACCATAAAAGATATTACTCATATAAATAGAACAACCATTATTCTCTGATTTAAATGAATAACCGTCTCGCATCAAACAAGATCCAGATATAATGTTCATTCTTAACGCTGGCACCAAATAACAATTATTCAGGTCTAAAACTAATCATGAAGGTAGAAGTAGAGGTAGCGTGCCGACGGTGATCACATCGACTTTGGAACCATTTCTCACGCGCATCGTCACTTCGTCCTTAGCCAATCTTCGCTTAATCCGTAGCCCCTGATTTGAGTTGCACATATGAGCAACATAACCAGTATCAAATACCCAGGCGCTACTAAGTACGAGCATTAGTAAGGTACACATCAATAACATGTATATCAAATATACCTTTCACTTTTCCATCCTTCTTATCCACCAAATACTTGGGGCAGTTCCGCTTCCAGTGACCAGTCCCTTTGCAGTAGAAGCACTCAGTCTCAGGCTTAGGTCCAGATTTGGGCTTCTTCACTTGAGCAGCAACTTGCTTGCCGTTCTTCTTGAAGTTCCCCTTCTTCCCTTTGCCCTTCTTCTTGAAACTAGTGGTCTTGTTAACCATCAACACTTGATGCTCCTTCTTGATTTCTACCTCCGCAGCCTTTAGCATTGCGAAGAGCTCGGGAATTGTCTTATCCATCCCTTGCATATTATAGTTCATCACGAAGCTTTTGTAGCTTGGTGGCAGTGATTGAAGAACTCTGTCAATGACACTATCAATTGGAAGATTAACTCCCAGCTGAGTCAAGTGATTGTGGTACCCAGACATTCTGAGTATATGTTCACTGACAGAACTATTCTCCTCCATTTTGCAGCTATAGAACTTATTGGAGACTTCATATCTCTCAATTCGGGCATTTGCTTGAAATATTAACTTCAACTCCTGGAACATCTCATATGCTCCATGACGTTCGAAACATCGTTGAAGTCCCGGTTCTAACGCGTAAATCATGGCACACTGAACTATCGACTAGTCATCAGCTTTGCTCTGCCAGGCGTTCATAACGTCCGGCGTTGCTCCTGCAGCGGGCTTGGCACTCAGCGGTGCTTCCAGGACGTAAATCTTCTGTGTAGCAATGAGGATAATCCTCAAGTTACGGACCCAGTCCGTGTAGTTGCTACCATCATCTTTCAACTTAGCTTTCTCTAGGAACGCATTAAAATTCGACGGAATAGTAGCACGGGCCATTTATCTACAACAACATAGACATGCAAAAAACTATCAAGTACTAAGTTCATGATAAATTAAAGTTCAATTAATCATATTACTTAAGAACTCCCACTTAGATAGAAATCCCTCTAATCATCTAAGTGATCACGTGATCCATATCAACTAAACCATGTCCGATCATCACATGAGATGGAGTAGTTTCCAATGGTGAACATCGCTAGGTTGATCATATCTACTATATGATTCACGTTCAATCTTTCGATCTCAGTGTTCCGAGGCCATATCTGCATATGCTAGGCTCGTCAAGTTTAACCCGAGTATCCTGCGTGTGCAAAACTGGCTTGCACCCGTTGTATGTGAACGTAGAGCTTATCACACCCGATCATCACGTGGTGTCTTGGCACGACGAACTGTAGCAACGGTGCATACTCAGGGAGAACACTTGTACCTTGAAATTTAGTGAGAGATCATCTTATAATGCTACCGCCGTACTAAGCAAAATAAGATGCATAAAGGATAAACATCACATGCAATCAATATAAGTGATATGATATGGCCATCATCATCTTGTGCCTTTGATCTCCATCTCCAAAGCACCGTCATGATCACCATCGTCACCGGCTTGACACCTTGATCTCCATCGTAGCATCGTTGTTGTCTCGCCAACTATTGCTTCTACGATTACCGCTACCGCTTAGTTATAAATTAAAGCAATTACATGGCGATTGCATTTCATACAATAAAGCGACAACCATATGGCTCCTACCAGTTGCCGATAACTGTTACAAAACATCATCATCTCATACAACAATTTATATATCATCACGTCTGGACCATATCACATCACAGCAAGCCCTGCAAAAACAAGTTAGACGTCCTCTACTTTGTTGTTGCAAGTTTTACGTGGCTGCTACGGGCTTAGCAAGAACCGTTCTTACCTATGAATCAAAACCACAACGATTTTTCGTCAAGTGTGCTGTTTTAACCTTCAACAAGGACCGGGCGTAGTCACACTTGATTCAACTAAAGTTGGAGAAACAGACACCCACTAGCCACCTGTGTGCAAAGCACGGCGGTAGAACCAGTCTCATGAACGCGGTCATGTAATGTCGGTCTGGGCCGCTTCATCCAACAATACCGTCAAATCAAAGTATGACATGCTGGTAAGAAGTTTGACTATTATCGCCCACAAATCTTTGTGTTCTACTCGTGAATATAATATCTATGCATAGACCTGGCTCGGATGCCACTGTTGGGGAGCGTAGTATTTGAAAAAAATCCTACGATCACGCAAGATCTATCTAGGAGAAGCATAGCAACGAGCGGGGAGAGTGTGTCCACATACCCTCGTAGACCGAAAGCGAAAGCGATTAGTAACGCGGTTGATGTAGTCAAACGTCTTCGCGATCCAACCGATCAAGTAGCGAACGCACGACACCTCCGCGATCTGCACACGTTCAGCTCGGTGACGTCCCTCGAACTCTAGATCCAGCTGAGGTCGAGGAAGAGTTTCGTCAGCACGACGGCGTGGTGACGGTGATGATGAAGTTACCGACACAGGGCTTCGCCTAAGCACTATGACAATATGACCGAGGTGGAAAATTGTGGAGGGGGGCACCGCACACGGCTAAAGATCAACTTGTGTGTCTATGGGGTGCCCCCTCCCCCGTATATAAAGGAGGGGATGAGGGGGCCAGCCAGCTACAAGGGGCGCGCCAAGGGGGAAGGAATCCTACTCCTAGTAGGAGTAGGTTTCCCCCTTTCCTAGTCCAAGTAGGAGAAGGAGGGAAGGAGGAGGAGGAGAGAAGGAAGGAGGGGGGCGCCGCCCCCTCCCCTTGTCCAATTCGGATTGGGGCAAGGGGGGGCGCCACCTCCTGGCCAGCCCTCTCTCTTCTCCACCAAGGCCCATGAGTCCCACTAGCTTCCGGGGGGGGGGGGGTTCCGGTAACCCCCGGTACTCCGTAACTTATCCGATACGACCCGAATCATTCCGGTGTCCGAATATAGCCTTCCAATATATGAATCTTTATGTCTCGACCATTTCGAGACTCCTCATCATGTCCGTGATCTCATCCGGTACTCCGAACTATCTTCGGTATGTCAAATCACATAAACTCATAATACCAATCGTCATCGAACGTTAAGCGTGCGGACCCTACGGGTTTGAGAACTATGTAGACATGACTGAGACACATCTCCGGTCAATAACCAATAGCGCAACATGGATGCTCATATTGGCTCCTACATATTCTACGAAGATCTTTATCGGGCAAACCGCACAACAACATACGTTGTTCCCTTTGTCATCGGTATGTTACTTGCCCGAGATTCGATCGTCGGTATCATCATACCTAGTTCAATCTCGTTACCGGCAAGTCTCTTTACTCGTTCCGTAATGCATCATCCCGCAACTAACTTATTAGTCACATTGCTTGCAAGGCTTATAGTGATGTGCATTACCGAGAGGGCCCAGAGATACCTCTCTGACAATCGAAGTGACAAATCCTAATTTCGATCTATGCCAACTCAACAAACACCATCGGAGACACCTGTAGAGCATCTTTATAATCACCCATTTACGTTGTGTCGTTTGATAGCACACTAAGTGTTCCTCCGGTATTCGGGAGTTGCATAATCTCATAGTCATAGGAACATGTATAAGTCATGAAGAAAGCAATAGCAATAAAGTAAACGATCGTAGTGCTAAGCTAACGGATGGGTCTTGTCCATCACATCATTCTCTAATGATGTGATCCCGTTCATCAAATGACAACACATGTCTATGGCTAGGAAACTTAACCATCTTTGATTAACGAGCTAGTCTAGTAGAGGCATACTAGGGACACTCTGTTTGTCTATGTATTCACACATGTACTAAGTTTCCGGTTAATACAATTCTAGCATGAATAATAAACATTTATCATGATATAAGGAAGTATAAATAACAACTTTATTATTGCCTCTAGGGCATATTTCCTTCAGGGGGGCATGCGCCACCCCCTTGTGGGCTGCCTTGCCTCCCTCCTATGGCCCATATGGCCCATATCTTCCCCCTGGGGGTTCCGGTAACCCCCCCGGTACTCCGATATGTACCCGATACATTCCGAAACACTTCCGGTGTCCGAATACTATCATCCAATATACCAATATTTACCTCTCGACCATTTCGAGACTCCTTGTCATGTCCGTGATCTCATTCGGGATTCCGAACAATCTTCGGTCACCAAAACACATAACTCATAATACAAATCGTCATCGAACGTTAAGCGTGCGGACCCTACGGGTTCGAGAACTATGTAGACATGACCGAAACACATCTCCGGTCAATAACCAACAGTGGAACCTGGATGCTCATATTGGTTCCTACATATTCTACGAACATCTTTATCGGTCAAACCACAATGACAACATACGTCTTTCCCTTTCTCATCGGTATGTTACTTGCCCGAGATTCGATTGTCGGTATCTTCATACCTAGTTGAATATTGTTACCGGCAAGTCTCTTTACTCGTTCTGTAATACATCATCCCGCAACTAACTCATTAGTGTTTGCAAGGCTTATCATGATGTCTATTACCGAGAGGGCCCAGAGATATCTCTCCGATACTCGGAGTGACAAATCCTAATCTCGATCTATGCCAACCCAACAAACACCTTCGGAGATACCTGTAGAGCATCTTTATGATCACCCAGTTATGTTGTGATGTTTGATAGCACACAAGGTATTCCTCCGGTATTCGGGAGTTGCATAATCTCATAGTCAAAGGAATATGTATAAGTCATGAAGAAAGCAATAACAATAAAACTTAACGATCATTATGCTAAGTAACGGATGGGTCTTGTCCATCACATCATTCTCCTAATGATGTGATACCGTTCATCAAGTGACAACACATGTCTATGGTTAGGAAATTTAACCATCTTTGATTTAACGAGCTAGTCTAGTAGAGGCTTACTAGGGACACGGTGTTTTGTCTATGTATTCACACATATATCAACTTTCCGGTTAATACAATTCTAGCATGAATAATAAACATTTATCATGATATAAGGAAATATAAAATTACAACTTTGTTATTGCCTCTAGGGCATACTTCCTTCATATGGCTGGGGCACCGGTTTATATAGCACCAGTGGGCGGCAGACGGACAGGCGGGTGGCGCCGGAGGAGATGCCTCGGCAACCGCGTGCCATTAATGCAGGCGGCAGCCGGATGGACGGGCGGTCGTCGTGTCGTTTGAATGCGCGACAGTCGCTGTCGGTATCAAAACTGGCCGATCTTGGGCAGGGGATCCCGAACTGTGCGTCTGAGGATCGAAGGTAACAGGAGGCAGGGGACACAATGTTTACCCAGGTTCGTGCCCTCTTAATGGAGGTAATACCCTACTTCCTGCTTGATTGACTATGATGAATATAGGGGTTACAAGAGTTGATCTACCTCGAGATTGTAATGGCTAAACCCTAGATGTCTAGCTTGTATGATTGTGATTGTCTCTACGGACTAAACCCTCCGGTTTATATAGACACCGGAGGGGCCTAGGGTTGTACAGAGTCGGTTTACAGAGAAAGGTATCTTCATATCCGAATGCCAAACTTGCCATCCACGTAAAGGAGAGTCCCATCCGGACACGGGGGAAGGTCTTCTATCTTGTATCTTCACAGCCCATCAGTCCGGCCCATCTCACATAGCATGGACACCCGGGGACCCCCTAATCTAGGACTCCCTCAGTAGCCCCTGAACCAAGCTTCAATGACAATGTGTCCAACACGCAGATTGTCTTCGGCATTGCAAGGCAGGTTCCTCCTCCGAATACTTCAAAGCAGTTGATTAAAAGAACTATATCCGGCTCCGTGTTACATCTACAACCCTGAACCACAAGGGCAAAATACTTAAGAAAATAAGTCATGTCTACTGACAGCTTTTCGGGCGAGATGTTATGTTCTGGCCTTATTATTATTTCGAACCGTTTTTAGCCTCCCGCTTCGTATTTCGAGGCGCGGTCCTCATTGACACATCTTGTCAAAGCGGAGATCGTGCCCCCTTATTGCGGGATTCTCATCAATACGGGTTTGGGTAATCCAACCGTGCCGTTTGCACGACCCCTTGGGAATAGGCGAGTTTTAAGGCTCATGGGGGACGCTTGATATTTACTGCCTTTATAAAGAGATAAGGACCCATCCTTTTACCCCACGCCATCTTCTTCCTCAGCCCATCCGTCCTCGAGCTCCAGCGCCCAAGCTTCAATCCTTTCCGTCCCCAGCAAGCACTCCAGCCATGTCCGGATCTGAAGCGCAAGGCAAGTGGATGGCCTCCTCCGTCATGGAGGGGAACATCAAGGAACTCCGTATAGACACCGGAGGGGCCTAGGGTTGTACATCGTCGGTTTACAGAGAAAGGTATCTTCATATCCGAACGCCAAACTTGCCATCCACGCAAAGGAGAGTCCCATCCGGACACGGGGGAAGGTCTTCTATCTTGTATCTTCACAGCCTGTCAGTCCGGCCCATGTCACATAGCACGGACGCCCGGGGACCCCCTAATTCAGGACTCCCTCAGTCGCCTGCATCGGGAAGCGGCGCGTGGGGCACTCTCTCGGCCGGTGCGCCGCTTCATTGCCGGTGCCAGTGAGCGGTCGCGTCCGCTCTGGGCGGGCATGAATGCGGGCGCTGACCAAAAATGCGAGGGAGGGGTGAGGGGTTTTTGGTGGTCCAGGGCGGTTAGAAACGAGCTTGGGATCGCTCTGAACTCCCGCAAACCTCCCCCACTTTTGTATCCGGTTTGCGGGAGAAATCGCGTCCGGACCGCTCCGCGGACTAATACAGGGCCGCGTTGGATGGCTTCCGCGGTCCGGACAACTCGATTCGGACGGTTGCGGGAGGTTTACGGGTCGGTGTTGGAGATGCCCTTAGACTGGCCGTAATGCGAATCATCAATGGTAACTAATGTTTTTTTTCCTGAGATGACATGCAACTAAATGAGGAAAGAACGGATTGAGTATCGTGATTGATACCGTATCATATTAAATGTTGGATTAATATATGTCATGCATAGCAATCAACGAGATCACTATAATACGAACCTGTTATTATGCATCGTGGAGGTAGTATCATATGCATGGTACTAGTATATTTTCATCGCGGGTAGCCTCACACAACTATGCCCGGCATAAAAACTGATGACTGACAAACAAACTTGTAAAACCAAGACTGAACTAAAATACCAAATTAAATTTGGGCGTCAAAATAGGAAGATCGGATTAAATTTGGCCAGACTAGTTTTCTTCTCTGGATGATTGAATAATCCAGATAGACCGAATTAGCACAATTCTCTAGATGTTTATGGTAATATTCTAGATGCATATGTCTGAAATTTGAATTTTGATTGCTTACCCCTATTAGACATAGAGTCTGGTTTTTTCTTGCATACATCTATATTGCAATGTACATAAATCTGAGTTGTAGCATGAAATTTGTCTGTTTGGTTGGGACCAAACACCATCATGTAAAGACCGAACACTAAATAGTGGAGAACTGAGAAGACCGAAATAATTCCAGTCGTCAGTTATGAAAGACCGAAAAGGCCAGACCGAGCAAACCAAAAACACCGAACGTGTGGGCCTACATACACCTGCCACTGCTCCTTTCTCGCGAACTCCCACACCATGCTTGTGTTTGGCCTGAGCGTGACGGGTTTGGACGAGCGTTCACCACGGCGCAACGCGGCATGGCAACATGAGGAGGGCATGTTCAACACACTACTATGTCTAATTATAAGGATAAATGGACTTAAAAATGGAAAGGCAGTCTTTATTCTTCCAGCAAGATGTATACTAGTCCGAGAACCATCCACTGGTTGGATAGTTAGGTGGGTGGTGGTACCCTAATCCCTCTAGAGATCAAACCCCATGTTTTTATGCTTTGGTGTCTCGTTAATGCGAATTAGTATTTCAATGGAAGGCAACGTTCCATCGATAGCGAGGCGTTTGTGCTGACTTCGTCAACCTTCAGGTTCCACAACTTTGACCAGCTCTTCAGCAAGCGCTGCGTGCGCGCACACACACATAATAATCAGGGTTTCAACAAAAAGATATATAAGAGTTTGATGGGACCATACAAAGCACACATCACTGTTATGTGCTGGCAGACTGAGGCATAAGATCTTCTTTTTTGGCATTTGTTGCATGACAGAGTTAATACAAGGAAAATCTTTTAAAGAGAAAATCCACACATCTTGACTGTTACAACTATGTGCTCTGCAATGATAACATTGAAGAAACAACCCTACATCTTTTCTAGGAGTGATACGGCTCAAAGCTTCTGGAATTCCATTTTGCCCAGCAAACTGAAAGTAATTTCTATGTATGGAAGAGTCCTTCTGGCTTTTCAGAACCCGCGTAAAGAAATTGCTCTTGATGTCATTATTTTGGGATGTTGGAATATTTGGATTCGAAGAATTGACAATTTTTTTAAGAGGGAAGCTCCAACACGCATCACTTGAAATACCATTTGAAGAAAGAGTTAATACGTTTGCAACATAGAGTGAAAAGAAAGAATGCAGATCGCCTTCTCAGATGGATTGACATTTACCTATGACGATTTAGTCACAATTACAGCTCTACGCTATAAATCTTGATGATAATGTTGGGAAAACATGAATTGGGCATATCTCTGGTTGAGATACTTATTGTTGTAAACATTACGTTTCCTCATTAGTGCAAATACCGTATTACATCTGGGCTAAAAAAGGGGTAGGTAAAAATAGACAATGTCTACATGAGATACTAATAAATACTTAAAATGTTTGACACACTAATTAGGGATGATGCCCTTGTATTTGTGAGGGGCACTCTGTTAGTTTTTCTAAAAAGAGATGTACCAAACATAACAAAAAAAAAAGATGTACCAAAGCAAACCTACAATGATATGTACAAATGAGGAAAATTAATACTCAATCATTTTTTCTCTCATGCAGATAGGACAAGTCGAGACCAGGGCGTAGATCCAGGGGGAGCTGGAGCGGCTCATGGATCACCGCATCCACCGCACCAACCTTCTCCTCTGGCGAGCTGAACGCGTCTCCTTGGTAGTAAAAAAAGTAGCATGTCTTGCACATTTTCCAGAACAACTCCTTGCATAGTCTAGGCATGACGCTGTCTTCTTTGAGGACCAACCTTAACAAGTCTCTCCTGCATGTGTCTATGGGCTCCTGCAACTCTTTCCTGGCCTCCGGTATGGTCATCGAGCCACCACTATGATGAACGAGCAGAGATACGCTATTTATTTTACCGTCGATGTACTCCCTCTACAACAACATAGTCAACAACAAAAAATTCTTAGCTATCTCCTCCTGCTATTTTCCCTTGGAGTGTGATAATATTATCATGGAAATTCAAGACGCGTTTATCTCTTGACAAGATAATAAACACCATTGAATTAAAATCCAAAACTTTGGCGAGATACCTCGTAAGTTTGGACATCGTTCAGGAGACGCCCACAAGTGCTCATTAGTCTGAATAGCTCGTTATACTCAGTATCTCTGACGGTATACTCCGTAATCTTTGGCCCAATGAAGTAGAGTGCTGGGAGCACAATGGGGCCTAATGCAAACGTAACAACCGCATTCTCCATGTACTCCTCTGGTGTTGGAATGTATCCGGTCTCTCTCCATTCCACCTCGGTCATCATATTTCTTATCAAATCTTGCCACTACAATCCAGTAATCACGTTAGTATTTGTTAGAGAAAATTAATTGTACCATGTACACAAAAATAAGTATGAATGAGACTAACTATGTCTACAAAGTGTTTGGTGACATTGCGGCCCTGCACCGCAGAAGCCTTTGCTCCAAGCTGGTTCACCGAGTTGTAGATTGCAGAAAAAACAATCTCTACATGTTCGGAGTAGTACTGAATTTCCTCATGCTTATCCCACCTGCACAACAATAGGATAAGTAGAAGAAACCAAATATTGCTTTAGAAAGATAAACAAGAGATGTGTATATTGTTACATCTCAACTAATGTGGTGAGATTCTCCAATTCTTTTTTTGATCCCCCGACGTCGAAGAAGTCGTCAACGACCGTCGTAAGCGCACCGTTCTTGGCCCATAGAATCCGAGCATCGGATAACTCTCCAGGCAACATGGTGCCGGCGGCAGAGAGGTAGAAATAGGCTAACTTTTGTCGTGCAAAAGGTAACTGGTCTAACCTGCTATCTTTCACCCAACTACCATGAAAGGAAACAAAAAAGTCATCTCAATAAGACGAGTGTTGTTGGTATATAATCGAATATAGTTGATAAGATGTACCTCTCGAGATGTTGAAGCTCTTGTTGGCACACAATTTGACTTGTATTGAAATCCATGACACCCAAAGCTAGCAGGTCTTGATTTCTCTGCCAAGGCCTGCTTAAGATATATAATAACATTGGTGTGTCTTGTGAAGTTATGCATTACACAAACCTTGTTTTGTGAAAAAAGGAGAATAAAACCATACAGGTATAGCATCTGATGCTCCATAAAGTCAAATTGTTCGATGTTCATCTTATGCTCTAGACGGTCCAACGTAGTGTAGAAGGGGCTATCAAGAGCATGTTCTACCTAACAACACAAAAGCATATATATATCACTGAGAATACAAGTAGAGTTAGTCTCCAAAACAAAGTCCGGAATTAATTTCATCGACAAATAAGCATAAATAGAGCTACAAACGTGACGGTTCACACTGAAGATTTATCACAAGTTCACAACCGAACACATCCTAAGGCTATCTATGAAATGTTGTGGGTACAAGTATGTTTCCTGTTGAGTATTTACCTCTCTTAGGAGTGGTGTCAATTTTTGTGCCTTACTAGATCTCAGTTGTTCCTTGAGTAGGCGACCTGACCAGGATCCTATACTGTCCAGAATCAACTCGTGTTTCGAGGTACTGACTTGGGAAACCTTGTATAGTTCTAACAAAGATCTCGTATCATTCAGATGAACGGAGGCTTCGGTAAGATGTGATAAGCTATCTGCAACATGCACATGTTTTCAGGTGAGGAGTTAGTAGCGTGTGAGGAAATATACACGTCCCATATTAAGAATAAATAGATGCTAAGCTTCCCTGAAAAAAGAATCAAATGCTAAGCAAGCTTACAGAATGACATATTTTGGCGAGACTAGCTAAAAGGAAATAGTATATATACCAGATGAGACGTCGTATCCGTTCATCCTTAGGATACGAAATGCCATGGCACATGTCCCCGTGTCCAGCATGATCTCCTCATCTCTCTGCAACCAACGACTGCAAACTTGCTCTTGTCAGACACCCTCTCACACGAGACTCTACAACCAGTAAACAAAGAACCGATCGACTAATCATCTTTACTCAACTTGTAGCGAGTAGTACTTCATATACCTGTAAGTGAAGTCCAGGACACTCTTGATCTCACCAGCAAAATGCCGGGATATCCCGATCTTTTCAAGGACGTCCAGCATGGATAGTTGGTGATGTATATTTGTCGAAGACGTCGGGAAGCATTGGATCTGAGGGGAGGCAGGCAAAGGCAAGGGAGCCACCGTAGCCACCCCTGCGGTGTTATGGGAAGATGGCGCCGGTTCGGGTTCCTGGAGCTGCTGCTTTCTTCTAGTCTCTCTAACCTTCTTCCGATCCATGCCATTTATTAATCCTAACTGAAAAGTACACATACAAAAATAAGAGCTCGTCACATGCAAATTTTGGTAGATGGCTGTGTGGAGCGTACGATGCAGAGGCCGGGGTTATCCCCTTTTCGAAGAAAAAAAAATGCAAATTTAGTAGGAGTAGTAATCAGGAATTAATAGGTCGCTTTGCTGAGTGTCCGTGTTTTACCACTCGGCGAAGAGCATTACACCCGGCGTACGTGAAAATTCCAGTAGTGTTAGTATATACTACCAGCCGGTTTTGCAAACTTGCAGCATTTTCTCCGACTTCCAGCTGCCTGTTCTTGGCCCCTGTTGTAAAGAACACCATTAGCTAATTATCACAGCGTTACGACTGATTAATCTACTTTCTCGAACGCAAAAATTAAAGAAGAAGACGAAGCTATTTGCATCTATAAAACAAACAGATCAAAGAAACGAGACGACCAAGATGCATCATGCATGGGCATGGTGGCATGGCAGGCTACCTGTGGCGACGGTAGGCCGGGGAGATCTGCTCGGCCGCATGGGCAGCACCCCGCATGGTAGGCCGGAGGACGAGGGGCAGCGACCACTTGGCGGCGAGAGAGGAGAACCGGGCAGATTAATTACGCCCCTTGTCGCCGTCATTCGATCGACCGATGTGCAGAAGCAGAAGGTTCAGCTAAAGAACTGGGAGTGAGTGACTACCTGAGTGAGTCAGAGTTCAGTATATATAGAGTAAATACACAGGTCGCAGGACATTCCTATCTGGGTTGAAGATATCGTATCGAAAATCCAATTCGGCTCCCAGGAGTCACAGACGAGTATGCATCTGTTATCACTTCTGTTTCACGAGTTGCACGAATCCTGTCGCTGGCTCAGAAGGTTCACAGGAAGTAGACAAGCCTCGTGAGACACCAGCGGAAATGTGGAATTCACGCGTGCAAGGACAAACCCACTTGCGAAATGCTACTGTACTAGCCTCCTATCTATGGTGTTGAAGCTACATAATGGCACGGCCACCGGAGGCTGCATCAATCTATGTACGGACTGTTCTTTTCAATCCAATAGACAAACATGTGGTGCTGAAGCTACACCATCCGAAACAAACACTTCCACGTGACGCTACGCTAATTTCCAAACTCTCATGGAGAGACCGGTTACATCGCCGCGAGAGGTGATGTCGATCGCTGCCCGACTCATGAATTGAGTTGTTCGTCTAATCAGTCGCCAGAGTCCAGGCTGTCAGGTCAGAGAAACGAGAAACTCATGTGTTTACAACATGGTTGATGGGATTGGACGAAATTATTGATAGAGTTTGTGTGGTTGATCGTGCTGGTGAGGCTGTTCTGATATTTTTACTGCACTTGTCAAATCAAGATTTTTCTAAGATGGGCTTCAGAATCCGCATGACAATTATTGATTGGTATTTATGGTGGAAAATACATCTGATGCTTAAGAATCAAAGTTTGTAGTATTTTTTGCTAAAACTGTGTACTATTTTTCTTTGGAGTGGCAAAATCGGAATAAGACATAACAATTCGGCAGTTTCTAGTGGGAAAAACAAATAGATTTCGCTACAAATCTAACGTCGAGTTTTTAAGCATGGCAAATTGAACCCTCGAGATAGCAAATTATGTTGTTACAAGAATGACAATGTCCCTTAGCAAGCATGGCAAATCATTGCCATGTTCAGTTTTTTTGCTAGAAATTGCCATACTTGCTAAAGGAAATTGCCATCCTCGCGACAACATAATTTGTCATAAATCATTTGATTTTCCATGCTTAAAAATACGACGTCGTATTTTTAGCATTTCTAAAACAAATCGAGTCTCGTGTATTCGCGTGTACCTGTGTGTTTTATTTTTTGAAACATGGGATTTTTTTGCCCATTTCATTAACTAAGAAGAAGATTGATGCCCAGTTAATTACGGAAAATTGAGCGAAACTGGATACCACAAGGGCCAAGCCCACTCGAAACATCAAAACTCATAGGGTCAAGACCACTCTCGCCGACGACAATGACAAACGACACAACAGGCGCCAACCACACAAACACATACCAGTAGCAGGTCCTGCTCCACCAACATGCCGGCCTTCCACCCCTGTCAAACAGAAGGAGTCATGACTGCTATGAGAGGAGCAGACCTGGGACTATTGATGGCCAGCAAGTGCATAGGGTTTAGTTGTGACCTTTTCGAAGTAAGAGTATATATCGATCCTATAGGGAGCACACGACTTGAACTTTGTCTCTTGTAGTGATTTAGATTATAGTGGCTGCCAGTTAGTTGTGATCCAAAGCAAAGAGGAAACGAAAGTTCAGAATATTTAGTGGTTGTTGCGAACACGGAAATAAATAGTAAGAGTAAAATAAAAGAGCATGAAATGTAAGTAACGGTTGTTGGAATTGATAGGACTAAAGTGTTCTCATGAGTCCGAATTCCACAATAGTATGTGTCTAACACGACCGATGCGTAAGCATAATCCTAATTCGAATTTCTAATATGCTTTATATGTTGCTACAAGTGGGCGGAGCCAAGTACAGATATGTGCACATGCAGGAACCCTGTATCTCATATGCCACTACCGTTCATCTCCACTCCAGTTACCGAATCATAATTAAGGGTTTCCCCATGAACACAGCTAGTGCGGTCTCCGTTTATCCCCTATCACAATGATCTGGAAAGGAGGGAGATAAGCATTGTCACTACCGACCTCTACATCCCACCCTCACACCAATAGTAATAATCTTCCATCCGAAGGAGGCATATGTTGGATGGTCGACTTCACTCAAAATCAAAAAGATCATTAACATATGCATGTAAAGGGCATATCAAATCCTATTATCATTCAATCATAAACATACTAGGGTTCCTCCATGCTCCCGAGAACTAGGAAACTACTCACACATCGAGGAAATGAATATCAGGGGATGAATAATGATGAACATGGTGGTAACATCAAAGTAATACAAAAGTGAATCCACGCCGACTAATGTATTAGAAAGGGATGGAGATGGATATGGGATGGTGATGATGAAGACGGGTGGTCATAATGCCCTCTTGATGCAGAGATGCGGCGGTGTAGTCCCTTGATCAATTCCCCCTCCGGAATCCTTTCGGAGGCTAGGTTTCTTCGTTTTGGATGAGTTTTTGGTGGCTAGGCATCCCTGGTTTGTGATCCATGTGCACAGGGATGAAGTAGTTGATCAGGCGGAGGCGGAAACACATGGTATGATCAATGGTACGAGCGCGTGCACTCGTACATTGCATCGTCTTCCAATCAGGCGGAGGTGGCGACACATGATAACCTGACGAAAACATATGAAAGAAGTGTGCAAATGCGGTAAAATCCAAGAATCCTACAGGCTACAGCTATGGAACAAAATAAGGGGTGTAAAACATCACACAATTTGTACTCATCAACTCCCCAAAGTTTGAGGTTTGCTCATCCCCGAGCAAATGGGGTCGCTTGTAAGAACGAGATCATCTTGCTCATGACGTGCAGATAAAATAAATGCACGAGTCTACCACTCGATTCAGGGACTTATAGAAGTTATGCGATCAAAACGAGCACTATCATATCTTTACTCATTAAGATGATCATGAAGGCTTCCACACCTCTACTACTCTATCGGTTAGCAAACACATCACAACTCTATGTAATAATTCACATGTATTTCAGTCGAGCAAGTAGCAACGTGCTTCTCTTTTTAATTATCAAGCTGCCAAATTTTTGTTCCTTTTTCTTTTAATGTCCATGCTTAAGTGCCTACGTCACAATCATTTTTGTTCATTTGTAACATGAGGCAAAACATGCTTCCTTATAGTGAGATCGGGGTTTTTGAATGACTTAATTTATTTAGAGTTTCTTCTCACCGCTACTTGCTCTTATTCAATTTTAATGGTCGGAGTGTCATCACACGCCATTTTATTTATTTATTTTACAAAAAGTTCTTAGAGATAAAAACTAAAATAAAGGTAATCTAGTTCATACAGTTGTTCACCTTTTCTATCCAAGTGACACCAAGGATGTGAAAGACTTACACTCATCATTAAGGGAAATATATTAGCACACATATCTAACCATGCATCTAATATAACTTTCAGAATAATACAAACAACCAATTATTACAACTATCTATTACTCATTGGATCAAAGAGTCTTCCCTCAATCAAAAAGATATAGATGGTCCACTTTCATTTAACCGAGTCAAACTAAAACTTAAACTAAAAATCCCCATGCAAAGCAATAAAAGAAGATACAAGGGCTTCAAAATCTCCCCAAGCTTAACATTCTAAGCTGACGAGATTCATTCATCGCCCCATGTTTTCGGTACTGGGGTTCTTGGCAAGTGCGGACCTGGGGAAACAGGGGATTGTGGCGAGGAGAAGTTCACTAGTCTCCTTCAGGATTGCGATGCAGAGCTTGAGTATTTGCATCGCCTCCGCCAAGTTTGCGATTATCCTCAAGCTCGTGGACAAAATCGTCCCGGTGCTCTTAGAGATCGTGTCCTCTATCTCCTTGATACGATTACACAAAATTTCACGTTGAATTTTGGAATTGTTAGCATGTACCTTGAGTTCGCGAATGCGATCAGGCGTGGATGAGGATTGGGGACGTAGTTGGGATCCGCGAGGGACTTCTTTCTTGGGGGCCCGGCGGTGATGTGAGCTCCCACAGTGAACTCCCTGTGCACCTTGGGTTTCTCCTGCTGTGATCCCTCCAACAACTCATGAATAGTGCAGTCATGAAAGCCAACACTAGCCACAACGGTTGGAGTGATCTTGACAAAGTCGAGACGGTCACTGTTTCTAACAAGCTTTAACAATTCGATGGGGGTCGCTTCGGGTTTCTTGTTCTCTTCATCTTTGAAGGCTACCTCTTCTGGTTCCTCTTTCGATGAAGAGTTCTCTCTCTCCATGCGACGTGCCCTCTCCCTCTTCGAGCCATGAGGTGAGTCATGATACGTCTCCAACGTATCTATAATTTTTTATTGTTCCATGCTGTTATATTATCATTCTTGGATGTTTTACAATCATTTTATAACCATTTTATATCATTTTCTGGTACTAACCTATTGACATAGTGCCCAGTGCCAGTTGCTGTTTTCTGCTTGTTTTTTACATCGCAGGAAATCAATATCAAACGGAGTCCAAATGCAACAAAACTATTTGTGGAATTTTTATGGACCATAAGACACCCAATGGGCCGGAGAAGCACCTGGGGGGGGGGGGGGTGTGCCCCGAGGGGGGCACAACCCAGCAGGGCACGCTTGGGCCCCCAGGCGCGCCCAGGTGGGTAGTGCCCACCTTGGTGGCCTCCCACACCGCCTATTTTCTCTATAAATACCCCAATATTCCAGAAACCCTAGGGGTGTCGACGAAAATTAATTACAGCCGCCGCAAGTTCCAGAACTACCAGATCCAATCTGGACACCATCATGGAGGGGTTCATCATCCTCATTGGTGCCTCTTCGTTGATGCGTGAGTAGTTCATTGTAGACCTATGGGTCCGTAGTTAGTAGCCTCCTCTCTCCCTTTTTATTCTCAATACAGTGGTCTCTTGGAGATCCATATGATGTAACTCTTTTTGCGGTGTGTTTGTTGGGATCCGATGAACTTAGAGTTTATGATCAGATCTATGTTTTTATCCATGAAAGTTATTTGAGTCTTCTTTGGTCTCTTATATGCATGATTGTATATAGCCTCGTATTTCTTCTCTGATATTTGGGTTTTGTTTGGCCAACTTGATCTATTTATCTTGCAATGGGAAGAGGTGCTTTGTGATGGGTTCGATCTTATGGTGCTTGATCCCAGTGACAGAAGGGGAACCGACAAGTATGTATTGTTGCTATTAAGGATAACAAGATGGGGTCTATTTCTACATAAATAGATCTTGTCTACATCATGTCATCGTTCTTATTGCATTACTCCGTTTTTCCATGAACTTAATACACTAGATGCATGCTGGATAGCGGTCGATGTGTGGAGTAATAGTAGTAGATGCGAGCAGGAGTCGGTCTACTAATCTTGGACGTGAATCCTATATAATGATAATTGCCTTGATATCGTCAAGATTATTTGAAGTTTTATCAATTTCCCAACAATAATTTGTTTACCCACCGTATGCTATTTTTCTTGAGAGAAGCCACTAGTGAAATCTACGGCCCCCGGGTCTCTTCTTTATTATATTTGCCTTCGCGATCTATTTTCATTTGCTTTTATTTTCAGATCTATATTTCCAAAACCCCAAAAATACTTTGCTACAATTTTTGTTTATTTATTTTATCTCGCGTTCCCGCGAGATCTATTTATCCAATCTACTACAATTTTATCTATCTTTTTACCTGTGAGGGATCGACAACCCCTCTCTTACGTCGGGTTGCAAGTATTTGTTCTTTTGTGTGAAGGAGTTGTTTACGTGATGTTGCGTGGTTCTCCTACTGGTTCGATAACCTTGGTCTCATCACTGAGGGAAATACCTAACGTTGATGTGCTGCATCATCCCTTCCTCTTTGGGGAAATACCGACGTAGTTCTAGCAGACATCAAAAGGAATTTCTGGCGCCGTTGCCGGGGAGACATCATCAACATCTACTAGGTTCCTAATCACAAATCTCATCTCCTTGCAATTTACATTATTTGTCATTTGCCTCTCGTTTTCCTCTCCCCCACTTTACAAAAATTTGCCGTTTTATTAGCCCTCTTTTTCGTTCGCCGTTTTCTTGTCGGATCTATTTTTGAGTGCAATCTTGTTGCGTAGTCACAATGACTCAAGATAAAAACCAAGTTGTGTGATTTCTCCAATACCAACAACAATGATTTCTTGTGATATTAATACCGCTTTGCTGAATCTTTTATGAAAGATCAATTTTCCGGTACTCCTAATGAGGATGCCGCGTCCCATCTTAACACATTCGTGGAATTATGCGATATGCAAAAGAAAAAAGATGTGGACAATGATGTTTTGAAGTTGAAATTATTCTTGTTTTCTTTGCGAGATCGTGCAAAAATTTGGTTTTCTTCTTTGCCTCGCAGTAGTATCGATTCTTGGAATAAGTGCAAGGATGCTTTTATTACTAAGTATTTTCCGCCCTTGAAAATTATTTCCCTTAGAACCCACATCATGAATTTCAAGCAACTTGAACATGAACGTGTTGCACAATCTTGGGAAAGGATGAAATTGATGCTAAGGAATTGCCCAACTCATGGGTTAAATCTTTGGATGATCATACAAAAAATTTATGCGGGGTTGAATTTTGTTTCTCGTAATCTTTTGGATTCCGCCGCGGGTGGTACTTTTATGGAAATTACTTTGGGTGAAGCCACCAAATTGCTTGATAATATCCTGGCAAATTATTCACAATGGCATACCGAAAGAGCTCCTACTAGTAAAAAAGTTATTTCGGTTGAAGAAATTTCTTCTTTGAGTGAAAAAGTTGATGCTCTTATGAAATTGATTGCTAATAAAAGTGCTCCTATTGATTTTAATGATGTTCCTTTGTCTACATTGATTGAGCAAAATAGTGATGCCATAGATGTGAATTTTATATCGCGAAACAATTTCAATAACAATGCTTATAGAGGTAATTGTAATCCTAGGCCTTTTCCTAGTAATTCCTCTAATAATTATGGCAATTCCTACGGTAATCCTTCTTATAATAACAATAGAAACACCTCTGATCTTGAGAATAATATTAAAGAATTTATCAATACTCAAAAAGTTTTGAATGGTATAGTCGAAGAAAAGTTGAATAAGATTGATGATATGTCTAGAAGTATTGATATAATTTCTCATGACGTAGAAAATCTCAAGATGAAAAATTTTGTGTCTAAGGTTGAGGAATCAATTAAGGCTCTTTATGTTTCTATGGATGAAAGTAAGAAAAGAACTGCTATGCTTAGAGCTAGAAGAGAATTTTTAGAAAAAGCGTTTCTAGTTATTGCTTTCATAAAGATGATAAAGATCATAAAATGATTGGTGTTTCTTCTATTGATTCCTTGTTTAGTAAAATTAAGATTGATGAAAAAGGGACTGAAGAAGAGTCAACTTTAGTTAGAAGGCATTCTGATAATTCGGAGGGTGAAAATCTTGTTGAGAAAATTTATAAAAGTGGGTTTGAAGAGGTCAAAACTTTAACTAGTGATGTGCCCACTCTTTTGACTTTAATTATGATAGTTGATCTTTGATTGATTGTATTTCTTTGTTGCAATACATGATTAATTCACCCCATACTTATGAACAAAATAAAGCTTTTACTAAACATATTTTTGATGCTATGATGAAATCTTTAGAAGAAAAGTTGGAATTAGAAGTTTCAATTCCTGAAAAATTACATGATGAATGGGAACCTACTATCAAAGTCAAGATTAAAAATTATGAGTGTTTTTCTTTATGTGGCTTGGGTGCTAGTGTTTCTACAATTCCGAAATCTTTATGTGATGTGCTTGGTTTTACCGATATTGAAGAATGTTCTTTAAATTTGCACTTGGCGGATTCTACTATTAAAAAGCCAATGGGAAGAATTAATGATGTTCTTATTCTTGCAAATAGGAATTATGTGCCCATAGATTTTATTGTTCTTGATATTGATTGCAATCCTTCTTGTCCAATTATTCTTGGTAGACCGTTTTTACGTACTATTGGTGCCGTGATTGATATGGAAGAAGGCAATATTAAATTTCAATTTCCACTAAGGAAGGGTATGGAACACTTCCCTAGAACAAGAATTAGGCCACCATATGAATCAATCATGAGGGCATCTTATGGATCTAGAAACAAAGATGACAACACTGAGATCCTTTGCGTTATGCCTAGCTACGGGCATAAAACGATAGCGCTCGTTGGGAGGCAACCCAACTTGTATCTTTTTGCCTTTTGGTTTTCTTGCTGTTTTCAGTAAAATACACAATTATGCATCTGTTTAGATGTGTTTTTGTGGTTTAAATTAGTGTTTGTGCCAAGCAAAGCCTTTGGGATCATGTTGGGTGATAGTTGCTTTGATCTTGCTGAAAAATAGAAACTTTTGCGTCCAGAAAAACAATTTTTAAAAATTACAGAAGCAACGAAAAATTATGAATTTTTAAAGTAGATTGATATACAAATTTATCACATTGTACGAATTTTTCAGAATTTTTGGAGCTACAGAAGTATTCAAAATATCCAGATTGCTACAGACTGTTCTGTTTTTGACAGATTCTGTTTTCTTTGCGTTGTGTGCTTGTTTTGATGATTCTATGGTTTTCTTTGAAGAGTTTTTGCCATAGAAAAGTTGGAATACAGTAGATATAATGCAAGAATAAAATATGAACGAGTTTTCAACAGTACTTATAGTAGTGATTTGCTTTCTTATACTAACGGATCTCACGAAGGTTTTGTTGAGTTTTGTGTGATTGAAGTTTTCAAGTTTTGGGTGATGTTACGATGGATGAAGGAATAAGGAGTAGGAAGAGCCTAAGCTTGGGGATGCCCATGGCATCCCAAGCTATTATCCAAAGAGAAGCAAGCAACTAAGCTTGGGGATGCCCGAGTGGCATCCCCTCTTTCTTCTAACAACCATCGGTATTTTACTCGGAACTATATTATTATCCGTCACATATTATGAGTTTTTCTTGGAGCGTCTTGTATGATATGAGTCTTTGCTTGTTTTGCTTTTTTTGAATTCATGAATCCTTGCCGCACACACCTATTTGAGAGAGCCAAAATTATGCTATGACTTGTTAGAATTGCTCTCTATGCTTCACTTAAATCTTTATGAGCTATGGAATTGCTCTAGTGCTTCACTTATATCTTTTTGAGCACGGTGTGCTTTATTACTTTCGAAGAAATGCTCTCATGCTTCACTTAGATTTATTTGAGAGTTAGTATTTTTTTAAGAAAATTCTCTCTTGCTTCACTTGAATTATTTTGAGAGAAAGAAATATGATGCTCAGGATCTTCACTTATATTTGTTTGAGCTTATTAAAAGCAACATATGATAGTCCCGAAGTGATAGATATCTAAGAAGGATATAATAAAAACTTTCATGAAGATCATTGGACAAAATAAACTTCATTCTTTGTAATAGTTTTGAGAAATCATGATATGATATGTGAGTTATGTTGATGAGTACTTGTGCTTTAGTAAGAATATTGGTGTTAAGGTTCGTGATTCCCTATGCAAGCACGAAAGTCAATAGTTATGCAATGAGATTACATCCTACTTGTGGTGCATTATTCGGTGTTAGTTATGGTTAATGCTCGCTTATGAGATTTTTCGTTTCTTGGTTGGATGCTTCTTAATCTTTTGCTAGCCTTCATTTGCACTAAGTATGATCACTACTTCTGCATCCAAAATCCTTTAAACCAGTTTTTGCCACATGAGTCCACCATACCTACCTATATGCGGTATTATTTTGTTGTTCTAAATAAATTTGTATGTGCCATCTCTAATTTTCAAAATAAACTTCTCTTTTGTGTTCTCGTACCGCTCATGAAACAGTAGGGGGTGGCTAATATATTTCCATGCTAGATGTGTTATTCGCAAGATGAGTGTTTATTCACTTGTCATTGCACGAGAGTACGACAATGGTATTAGGGATGCCCAGTCCCGAAATGAAAAATGAATTTACTTTATGTTGTCAAATAATAAATTCCTTGGAAATTCTTGGTATGGAAGGCACCCGTGGATACGACTAGCCATGGAAAGTGAAAGTATGGTTGAAAAAGGAATAAACTTTATTTTCTGTTTGGGAACTGCCTATGATATATCTAGCATGGAAAGTATTGGGAACTTCTTGGTCGTTTTTTTGACAGGAAAAGCATGCCTCCCAAAATATTTTTATCTCTATCTTTTTCGCTTTGAGCTCTGGCACCTCTACAAATCCCTACTTCCCTCTATGAAGGGCGTTTCTTTTACTTTTATGCAATTTTTATTTTTACTTGAGTCTCCATCTTCTCTTATAAAGCACCAACTAAGGGGCACTATGATCGTACTTGAGCATTGTGCATAGCTAATATGCGAGTGTGTTTCATGAATGGATCAATGATTGAGCATAATGGGCTAGGGATAACTTATTTTAGTGTTGATATTTTGAAAGACATGGTTGCTTGATGACATGCTTGAGTATTAAAGTCCTCATGTCAAAACTAGAATATTTCTTTGAACCATATAAAAGTCCAGATGTCCATGCTAGAAAGAAAAGAATATGTGATGAACATGTTAGGCACCATTCCACATAAAAAATTCTGTTTTTATCATTTACCTACTCATATTCAACGGCTTCGCACTGCGTGCCAACTCGACCGACCACCTTGAGCAGATCGATAGCTACGCCCCTGGTCATCAGATCAGTTTTGGAAATCTGAGCTATGTCGCTGATATCCGAGGAGACTTGATCTTCGAAGGGTTCGCGGCCCCGACCGCCGCTCTGGCCTTAGATACAGAGCAAACTGCCAGGTCCGAAGACGGGAGTTTAGAGCCTGCCGTACTCCCTGCAATTATGGAACTTGCCACCGGAGATCTGGAGGGGACTGCGTCATCGGCAAATCCGAAGACGAACCGGGCTCCCCTTGTCGCTAAAGTGTCGGAATCTCCCTCGGACTCCAGATTCGAATTCGCGAGGTCCGCATCAAGCGGGCGTGGCTAGGAGGCTCTCACCAGCTCCGCGGATTCTCGCTTCCCTGTCCAAACCTCGCTCCTAAATGAGGCTCTGGACTTAATGCGATTCCTCGCCATTACAGAGGAACCGCTTCCGAATTACGCCCAGCCCGGACTAGGGGCTGAGAGCGGGGAATTTTACGTCCCACCCACCACCCACTTCATAGCCACTGTCGAAGACTTAACCGACATGCTGGACTACGCCTCCAAAGACATCGATGACATGGACGACGATGTCGGAGACGAACAAGGCCAAGACCCTCCATTTACCGGACGTGGGACGCCTACCTCCACATATGACGTATACATGGTAGCCACACCCAAAGAGAATGACGATGACGGCAAGAAGGATCCGGTTGAGGACAAGCCTGCTGAAGCACCTCCGAAGCGTCGACGTCAGCGGCGCCGCTCAAAATTGCATCGCGAAAAAAACAGCAATACCGCCACCAGAGACAATAATACTCCAGAGAATGCCAAAGACCCCAAAGCCCCCATCGAGGCAACATCCAAACATGATGATTGGGAGGATGGGCAAGTTAACCCCGACGATCCAGTTGGGAACAAGGACTCGGAAGATAGTAACTACCTACCGATCTCCGAAGAGGATGTGAGCCTCGGTGATGAAGATTTCATCATGCCGGAGGAACCCCTCGAACAAGAGCGCTTTAAGCGCTGGCTAATCGCCACTGCGAGAAGCCTAAAAAAGAAGCAGCAGAAACTCCAAGCCGAACAGGACACGCTCAATGACAGATGGACAAAATTCCTGGCAGCCGAGGAATATGGCCTCGAACGCCCAACCAAGAGCTACCCGAAGCGCAAGCTGCTACCACAATTCGACGGCGAGGCCCTTGAGCCAATACCGCCAAAGTATAAACCCGCCGACGAACATGACCGACCACCACGTGGACGGGACAGACTGACCACTTACGCCGAACACCAGCCTGCGCTACCGCGCCGTTGAGGCGGGGAGGCATGTTGGATGTGGAAGGAGGAGGAGCATGGGGGTCGGGTGTGGATTACCTGCCGGGATAGACGAGGCCGAGCAGCTTGAAGGAGGGTCACCAGCAAGGAGGCGGTGCTGCAAGCAGGGAGTGAAGGTTTCAACTTGGAAAGGAAGGCGGAAACAGGAAAATGTGGCTTTTGGTAAGGGGAGGGGGCGGGGAGGTAGATATTTTCCACGGAAGCCAAAAATTTGGAATCGCTTCAGCGAAAAAACTGGCGCGCAAAGTGTCATCTGACACGGTCCCTTATTCAGAACTGTGTACGATATGTGAACATCACAAACGATTCAGATAGCTTAACCCGTGTGTGATGAGTTTGAACGTCAAAATGTTTAGTTCGAATTTCCCTGGTTACAGTGGTCATCCATGTCTTTGCCTAATTTGGCTACACAAAGGAGACCACAGCACACCCACACTTCTTAATCGAGCAAGTTCAGCAATTAAACAGAGCTAGCTGACCTAAACATTACTCTAACAAATTAAAGACCGGTGCTCTTAATTAAACAAAACAAAGAGTACTACTACAGCTGGTGCTCTTCGATCTCCGCCGCCGGCTCCATGTCCAGCTCGCGCCCGACGGTCTCCTGGGGAAGGGGCTCCATGGCATCCATCGCACCATACTCGGCAAGCATCTCGCCATCTGCGTCCGCCATCTCTTTGGAAAAGGCCGCCACGAGCTGGGCGTGGGCGGCCGTGATCTGGGCTTGGACGGGCTCCGTCGTCGCAAGGTATGCGGCGGAGGAACGGACAGCTGCTCGAACGCTCTCGGCGATTGCCAACTCTTCGGCCATGGGTTGCCGACCATTGTTGGAGAAGCTTCATTTGATTTGTGCAGTGACCGCCACGAGCTGGGCATGGGCGGCCTCGACACGGTCATGGGCAGCCTCCATCAGGGCTAAGACCGCCGCTGCGGAACAGACAGCTAATGTGCCGCTCTCGCCAGTTGCTATCCCCGAGGTAGATGTTGCTGCCGCCACCTGAGAAGCAACAGCGGCCGTTTGGGCTGCCTTGGCCGCCCGGTCACAGATTGTGGTCGCGCTCATGCACCTTGTTAGCACGCGCATGGCGGCTGCGACCGCGCTCTCGCTGGAGTGGGCTACCGAAGTTGCCCTCACGACGCGGGTCACCGGCGACGATTGAACAGTGAAATGATATTTGGGGAGCGAGCTTGTTTGCTTGAGACGTCGGCTGTGGACTGTAGCAACTCACCTTCTCACGTAAGCCATAGGCGTACTATACACCAACGTTGCTCCAGGATATTTTGTGTTGCATCTCACATGGTTGGTGATAATAAACTGTGTGGGATCTACTTGATTTTTCATCTTGATTTGAATTACATAATGGGGTCACAGCGACACTAGACGGTGTTTGAATTGCTAGACCTTTTATCTGCAGTGAACATGCAACTATATGTGTGTCATAAAAGAATTGGAATTATTCAGGGTTCGTTTGAACATTTTACACATTAAATTGGTTTTCTAGCAATTTCAGGTGCACCATCATGGGTTATAAAATCATATATGTCCATGGGTTTATGCTTATGTCTAATGCAAGAAATGGGGATGAAATTCGAACACCATGGCACCGCGGCTCTACGGCAAACGTTGACGTACTTGCTTTTGTAATTCTAGTAAATCCAAAATTCGTCTGAAATTCATGAAACTTGGCATGCTATCATGGAGGGGCATCAACATGCCGTGGTAAATTTTTTGTCCCATTTGGGGCAGGTTTGGGTATAAGCTTCTCATAAACCAGAGCTTCTCACAACAAGTGTGATGGTTTCAGTAGGGAACGTTTCACCATTCTGGATGAAACTATATCCGTTGCCTCTTCTCGATTTCATATTTTTTTCTAGTGTCAACATATAACAACAGGAGTGTTGTGTAAATTTTTCGGATTTTTCGGGGTTCGTTTGGACATTTTTATGCATTAATTGAGTTTTTAATGCATTTATGTGCATAATTAATATTTGAACTACATGCACATGCTCTAATGCATAAAAATTGGTTGAAAATTCAAATCCGTGTCCTTGGTTGCATGCTTAGGTCGCATGCAAGAAATGGGAATGAATGTCAAACACCCTGCCATCGTCACTCGGCCGCAAACATTGAGAAACCTGGTTTTAAATTCTAGTAATTCCAAAATTCATCTGAAATTCATGAAACTTGGCATGTTATCATGGAGCGGCATCAACATTGCGTGGTAAATTTTTTGTCCCATTTGGGGCAGGTTTGGGTATATGCTTCTCACAAACAAGAGCTTCTCACAACAAGCATGATGGTTTCGGTAGGGAACGTCCCACCTTTGGGGACGAAACGATATCCATTGCCTCTTATTGCTTTCAAAAAAATTCTCGTGTCAACGTAGAAAACAGGAGTGTTGTGTCAATTTTTGTGATTTTTTGTGGTTCGTTTGGACATTTTTATGCATTAATTGAGTTTTCAATGCATTCATGTGCATAATTGAAATTTGTACTACATGCACATGCTCTCATGCATATAAATTGGTTGAAAATTCAAATCCGTGTCCTTGGTTGCATGCTTAGGTCCCTTGCAAGAAATGGGAATGAATGTCAAACACCCTGCCACCGTCACTCGGCAGCAAACGTTGAGATACTTGGTTTTTAAATTCTAGTAAATCAAAAACTCGTCTGAAATTCATGAAACTTGGCGTGCTATCATGGAGCGGATCAACATGCCGTGGTAAAATTTTTGTCCCATTTGGGGCAGGTTTGGGTATATGCTTCTCACAAACCAGAGCTTCTCGCAACAAGCATGATGGTTTCAGTAGGGAACGTCCCACCTTTGGGGAAGAAACGCTATCCATTGCCTCTTATTGCTTTCAAATTTTTTCTCGTGTCAACATAGAACAACAGGAGTGTTGTGTCAATTGTTGCGTTTTTTCGGGGTTCGTTTGGACATTTTTATGCATTAACTGAGTTTTCAATGCATTCATGTGCATAATTCAAATTTGAACTACATGCACATGCTCGAGTGCATATAAATTGGTTGAAAAATCAAATCTGTGTCCTTGGGTGTATGCTTAGGTCCCATGCAAGAAATGGGAATGAATTTCAAACTACAGGGCACCATTGATTGCCGGCAAAACATTGAGATACTTTGTTTTTAAATTCTAGTAAATCCAAAACTCGTCTGAAATTAATGAAACTTGGCATGCTATCGTGGAATGGAACCCGACATGCTGTGGTATTTTTCATGTCCATTTTGAGAGAAGGCGCACTCGAATAGCAGCCAACAAAGGCATTTTGAAAAAATAGCTGCCACTTTAATATCTCAAATGTTTGTATAATTCAAACCTTGTGCGTTCTATTAACCATTCACATGACGCCACGTGTCTTGGTTTTTAATGGCTATAGGAGGTGCCGTGCGGACAGTTGCTTGACCTTGACTGAACGGGAGGCGTGCGAGCGCAGTCCGGTGCGCAGGCTGACCGAGAGGTGTGCAAGCTGCCCTCAAATGCGGAGGCTCACTGGGAAGCGAGCCCTTTGACTTCCGTGGCCGCCCGCCTTCCTCTCCATTAATGGCGCCCGAGTCGCAGCTTAATATGGGCGGCCTTACTGTTCGCCTCCCATTCCCCTCCCTCCCGCAGACCTCCACCAACGCCATGGCGCAGAGGGATCATCTGCCACTAGTCTTCAAGTTTGGTGAAGTCGACTCCAAGCCGGAGGAGATAGAAAATAGGGAGGAATGGGGCCTCATGGACATGGCCCAGAACAAGCTGGCCCCGACGGTTGCTACCCCCTCTCCCGTCCCAGCTCCCATCCCTGCGCCCGCGCCAGCGACCATCCCCGTAGCATTGACGGGCTGGTCACCGAGCACTATCGCAGAGCTGGAAGCCGCGGGCATCAGCGAGGTCTCCGCGGACCCGCGCAAGCTCGTGTACATGCTAGCGCCAGCGCCCGTGCCCGTGCCCATGCGCGCCCCTCCACCCACCGCGGCGCCGGTCCCCGTGCGTTTGGCTGCACCCGCCGCGCCCGCACCCGTGCCCGTTGATGTCTACTATGAAACTTTATTCTTATAGACTCGTGTTGGGCCTCCAAGCGCAGAGTTTTGTAGGACAGTAGCAATTTTACCTCAAGTGGATGACCTAAGGTTTATCAATCCGTGAGAGGTGTAGGATGAAGATGGTCTCTCTCAAACGACCCTGCAACCAAATACAAGAAATCTCTTGTGTCCCCAACACACCCAATACAATGGCAAATTGTATAGGTGCACTAGTTCGCCGAAGAGATGGTGATAGAAGTGCAATATTGATGGTAGAAAAATATTTTTATAATCTGAATAAATAAAAACAGCAAGGTAGCAAATAGTAAATGGGCACAAAAACGGTATTGCAAAGCTTGAAAATGAGGCCTAGGGTCCGTACTTTCACTAGTGCAACCTCCCAACAGTGCTAATATAATTGGATCATATAACCACCCCTCAAAGTGTGATGAAGAATCACTCCAAAGTTCCTATCTCGCGGAGAACATAAGAATAAATTGTTTGTAGGGTACGAAACCACCTCAAAGCTATTCTTTCTGTTCGATGTATTCAAGAGTTTGTACTAAAATAACACAAAGCTATTCTTTCCGTTTGATCTATCCTAGAGTTCATACTAAAATAACACCAAAGAAAATTTATATTCATAATACTCAATCCAACACAAAGAACTTCAAAGAGTGCCCCAAGATTTCTATCGGAGAAACAAAGACAAGAACGTGCATCAACCCCTATGCATAGATTACCCCAATGTCACCTCGGGAATCCATGAGTTGAGTGCCAAAACATATATCAAGTGAATCAATACGATACCCCATTGTCACCACGAGTATTCAATTGCAAGACATATATCAAGTGTTCTCAAATCCATAAAAGTATTCAATCCGGTAACAACGGAATCTCAAAGGGAAAACTCAATTCATCACAACACAATAAAGAGGGGAAAACACCATATGATCCGACTATATTAACAAAGCCCGGGATACATCAAGATCATGACATCTCAAGAACACGAGAGAGAGAGAGAGAGAGAGAGAGAGAGAGAGATTAAACACATAGCTACCGGTACAAACCCTCAGCCCCAAGGGTGGACTAGTCCCTCCTCATCGTGGTGGCCGTCAGGATGATGAAGATGGCCACTGGTGATGATTCCCCCCTCCGGTAGGGTGCCGGAAAGGGTCTAGATTGGTTTTTGGTGGCTACAGAGCCTTGCGGCGGCAGAACTTCTGATCTAGGTTAACCCTGAAGGGTTTCGGAATATTTGGGAATTTATAATGCCAAGAGGGGGTGTGGGAGGTCACCGAGGTGGGCACAACCCACCTGGGCGCGCCTGGGCCCCCAGGCGTGCCCTGGTGGGTTGTGCCCCTCGCCCCCCTAGGTGCTGCTCTGACCCAATGGATGTCTTCTGGTCCATAAAAAATCTCCAAAAAGTTTCGCGGTGTTTGGACTCCATTTGATATTGATTTCCTGCGATGTAGAAAACAAGCAAAAATCAACAACTCGCACTGGGCACTGGGTCAATAGGTTAGCCCCAAAAATGATATAAAATGACTATAAAATGATTATGAAACACCCAAGAGTGATAATATAACAACATGGAACAATAAAAAATTATAGATACGTTGGAGACGTATCAGCATCCCCAAGCTTAATTCCTACTCGTCCTCGAGTAGGTAAATGATAAAAGAAATAATTTATGAAGTGTGAATGATAGCAAAGTGCACAAGTTTGATCAATGAAAATTTCAATCACTTTTCCTAGCATCATAACAGAAATTCTTTCTTATAAAACTTCTCATGTTATAGTATCAACCAATTCACATGTTAAGGTTCAAACAATGAACTCTCTTGAAACTCAACAACCTATGTTCTTAGTCACCAAGCAATTGCAATTCAACTTATTCAACAGAGTTTAAGTAAGAGCTCCACATACTGAACCATCATATAGTCTTCTTGATTGCTAACACTCACTGCATACACATGAGCAAAATGTTTCAACCGAACACATAGAAAGATAGGGGCTTATTGTTTTGCCTCCCAATGTATTCACCTCAAGGTTGATGTCAACAATAATAACTCATGCTACCCATATTCAACTGGACATATGTGCCTAGATCTTTCCTCGCCACATGATGCTTTCCAAAAGAGAAAAATAAAAAGAAATAGAGAGAATAACTTTGACTCTTTGCATAAAAGTAAATACTGAAAAGTAAAAGATACGCCCTTCGCAGAGTGAAGCAGAGGTTGCCATGCGCTTATTTGTTTGTATGCTCAACCCCTTAGTGCAAAAGAACATCACGTTATATTGCGCCTTACGATAGCAACCTTTATTATGAAGTCTGTCGCTTTTATTATTTGCCATCACAAGTTCATACAACGCCCAATTTTCTCTTACACTAAATGATCTAACACTTTAAGAAGCAATTTTGTTGCCTTATTGCACCGATGACAACTTACTTGAAGGATATTGCTCAATCCTTAGGTAGGTATTATGGACTCTCGAAAATAAGATTTGGGTTTAAGAGTTTTTGGATGCACAAGTAGTATCTCTACTTGGTGCGGAATTTTCGGCTAGCAAAGATGGGGGGCAAGCACCACATGTTGAAGGATCTATGACAATATAACTTCTATGTGAATATGAACAAACATAAATCATTATGTTGTCTTCCTTGTCCAACGTCAACAATTTTGGCACATAATATTTTGATGGGGGCTCACAATCACAAAAGATTTCCAGGATAGTGTATTTGCATGTGAAAGTTCTCTTCCTTATACTAATTATTCGTGAATTGCTTGTATGACCAATATTGTGATTGTCAAGCCTCAAAAGATTTCAATTTCTGAACCCAATGTGAGGCTACCACTAGGCATGATATGATTTCAACTTCATGACATTCAATTTATTCAACAATTTACTCATAGGATATAAGTGAAGCACAAGAGCAATTCCACAGAAAAGAGCTTTGTTGACGGAATGTGAGTACCGCTTGCTTATCCTCCCTGGTAACTATTTGAGGACTCTATTTTATTTAAAAACTTTCAGATCTAAGTATTTTATTAAAACATTAAGCAAAACAAAATAAAATGACATTCCAACAATAGCACAACTCATGTGGAGAAGCAAAAACTTAGGCTCAACTGATACTAACCGATAATTGTTGATGAAGAAACGTGGGATGCCTACCGGGGCATCCCCAAGCTTAGATGCTTTGAGACTTCTTGAAATATTATCTTGGGATGCCTTGGGAATCCCCAAGCTTGAGCTTTTGTGTCTCCTTAATTCCTTTTATATCACGGTTTCCCTAAATCTTAAAAACTTCATCCACACAAAACTTAACAAGAACTCGTGAGATAAGTTAGTATAAACCAATGTAAAAACCTTATCATTCTCTACTGTAGAAAATCACTAAAACTATCATTCAACATTGCATACTAAATGCCTCTGCATATTTAATACTCCTATCCTCAAATAGGATCATTAAACAAGCAAACATATGCAAACAATGTAAACATAACAGCAATCTGCCAAAACAGTACACTCTGTAAAGAATGCAAGAGTATCAATACTTATTCAACTCCAAACATTATGAAAATTTACCACACTATAGAAAATTTATCAGGGCTTAATATGCAAAAAGTTTCAACATTTTATCACATACTGACTTTTCTAGGGAATTTTTGCAACAGCGGTAAACTTTCTGTTTTGAAACAGCAACATGTATACTTGTAAAATAAGCATAGTAAAGGCTATCAATGCCACTTTTATTGAAATAAAAGATGCAAACATTATTATAAATAACAGCAAGCAAATCCTAACAAAATAAATTGACGCTCCAAGCAAAACACATATCTTGTGACGAATGAAAACATAGCTCCAAGTGAGGTTACCGATAATGTTGGAGACGAAAGAGGGGATGCCTTCCGGGGCATCCCCAAGCTTAGTTGCTTGGATATTCCTTGAATATTACCTTGGGGTGCCTTGGGCATCCCCAAGCTTGGGGTCTTATCACTCCTTATTCTCCTCATATTGACATCTCAGTATCTTGGGGTGCCTTGGGATGCACAAATACTGTATCTCGATCATATGAATATAAATTCGCAGTATGAGTGTATGACTCAATGAAAGATATGGTTTGAGCGAACTTGCGTTTCTCTCTCTTAATGTACGGACTTATCAAATGATTTTCTTTTGAAAAAATGCCAATGGTGTTTAAATGTAAAACACTCATCGCAAACGTTTTAGTTAGAACACCCGTATGCCAACAGACAGCTTCCCCAGGAAGCCAAGGGAAAATGTGCCGAGCAGGATTTGTGCAACACTTGATCGCAAACATTTTAGATAGAACACCCCGTACGCAAAGTGAGAGAAGGATTTGTGCATCTCTTCAACGCAAACAGTTCTTTTGGATGACCCGTGTGCAACCACTTACAAACAATTTGGGTATGTTGCTATTTGTCAAACTGGAAAGATTGACATTTGTTGATCTAGTAACATTGCCATTTGTCAACCTTGTAACACTGCGATTTGTAAAAATATGAAGCTAAAAACCACTAGCAGTATCTAATTTTTGCAACTAAAATTCAGTAATTAAGCAGAGATTTCATTCATAGATTAAGCAGTCGTTCTTAATTTATACAAACAGTTCAACTCGACAGCTAAACCGACCATACTTTTCCCCAGTTGTTGCCAACCACATACTGAAATAGCTAGTTCAACTATATATATACTAGCTAATTTTAAGTACATTGTACAGCTCCAGCACATCTATAGTCAGATGAACTGAACAAAATAGCCCCTAAATACTACTACTACGGAGGGGCTTTGTACTACTTCTGGTTGCCTCAACTCTACCGAGCGCACTCAGTAAGAGGCAGAGGAGGAGGAGCATACCGACGAGCTGGGCAACAGCAATACGGTGCCTCCGCTGCTGCAGCTTCAGCGACGCTCACCTCGAAGGCCCTCTGCCGCTCCAAATGACCCCTCTTGAAGCGGTGGTTCTCCTCGTAGATCTCCTGATTCCTCGCCTCTGAGGCGGCGTGTGCCGCGGCCACGGTGGCGATAAGACTCTTTGCATGCTCAACGAGGCGCTCCTCCTCCTCCCGCAGGAACTCGGTGTAGCGGGCAAGGTCACTGACGCACGTGCGGTCATCCACCTCTGCCTCCCGCCTTCGGGCGGCGGTGGCGGAGCGGATGATGACCCCGGCGGTCGACGGTGGGCTGGCGGCCATGACAGCCGACAATGGCGTGGCGGCCACGACCACCACCTTCCGCCTTCGGTCCGCGGTGGCGGAGCGGGAGATGGCCACCGTGGCCGGCAGTGGGGTGGCGGCCACAACGGCCACCTCCCGCCTTCGGGCCGCAGCGGTGGAACGGGTGATGGCCCTGGCTTTCGATGGTGGTGTGGCGGCAACGGCGGCCGGCAACAGCTGTCGACGGGCAACGGCGGCGGAGCGTGTGGTGGGTGTTTCGCGCACGCCCAACAGGGATGCAACGCACACTACACTACGTCGGGGACTGCGCCGCCGCCGCGGTGTAGCCTCCTAGCTGGAGCTGTCCTCTAATGATGGCAGAGTGGCTGAGCGACGACGACGGACCGGTGCCATTGGCCATTGTGGGAGAAGCACACGAGATAAGCTACAGGGAGGGAGGGTAAAATGCGACGCATGACTTGCCGGCTGTGAGGGTTTTTATAGTAGGCCGGTAAGCATTGGGATTTTGGGGGATTTCACCGATTCAGGCGGGAAGCTTGCGCGGGAACCTGCGAGGTTGCGTGGGAACGGGCTCACCGACGATTCATTGGCACCACCGTTTGGCAAAAAGAACGCCCCCGCGCGCTGCGCAAGCTTGCGCTGTAAGCCGTCTGCGGCAGTGGGGTGACAAGACGTGCGAGAGGAGGACGAAAGGCCACGTACACATATGGTTAAAAAACCTTTGCAATTTAATCTACTATACCCCCATCCTGGTTTATAAGTATGATTTAACTAATAAAATACGAATACATGTCACCAAAGATTATATAGTTGGATTCGTATTTGAACATAGTTTCCAATTATATAATTTTTATAACATGCATTAACATTTTGTTGGTTAAATTTGAGGGCAAAGTATGGCACAAAATATAAAGGGGACTATAGAATAGACAGAGGTAGTAGCACACAGCCGCTCTCTACGCAGCGACGCAACTGTCGGCCGGCTTGTAGGCGACCATTTCCTGCGTGTTCAACTGCTCTATGTGTATGGTTGCTTGCGGTTCAGGCGGCTGCGGCGCGCTCCGCTCGCGTCCCGTCGCGCGCGCTCTGCTCTCATGTCCCTCCGGGTGCTCTGCCCTCGTCCCTCCACGCGCGCTGCTAGTGTTTGGGGACGGTGCACGATCACACACGTTCGTGTGCATGCGGTTGCGCCGGGCGCGGCGCGACAATGCAGTTACCCGCTGCAAAAACTGCCAGTGGACGCGCAGAGAATCCAGGCCGCCCGGCCCCCATTTATTCCTGCGACCATTTACCTTCATCTCTCACATGACACGACACAATAAGCACACCCACGATGACACATACAGAGAGGACATCCAGCGGTTCCAATGGCGCTCCCTGTGGCTCCAATGGCGCTCCCAGTGGCAGACGACGACAACGGCGGGCAGTTCACCACACATCACGTAGTGGACACCCACGTGAGGGGGAAGGTCCTCTCGGTGGGGTACACGAATGATCCGGTCTCGGTGGAGAGGTCCATCCAAACTATGGAGCAGTTCCTTGCCGAGGACAAGTACCGAGTGGTTGGCTTCGACCTCGTGTACACCATCGGTCGTGCCGGGCATGATCAGAAGGTTGCCATTGCCCAGTTGTGCGTGCAACATGACATCCTCGTCTACCACTACCATCTTGCCACAAGGCCTCATGAGCGTTTCTCCAGGTTTATCAACAACTCCGACTACAGTTTCGCTACGGTGGACACCACCGATGATCTAAAAGCGCTAAAGGTTTCGGACTTGAAATGCCCGAATCTTGTCAACATCCAGCACCACTACAAGGTCTGGGGCAGCGACAAAAACAAACTGAACTCCCTGGTTGACATCGCCTCGGCCATGATCGAGCCCTACTATATGAAGATGAAGAATGAGAGCAAGAAGGACAAGAACGCCTGGCACAGTGTGTGGCATGAGAGACTGGATGAACAACATGTCAAGTACGCGGCCATGGACGCGTACACAACACTGGTGCGCGTCGGTCCTAAACAAATGGTTTAAAACCCCTTTCCGCGATGGCATCTGGAACCGTCTCCAAGTGAGTGTGGACGATAGGGGGGTCCTTCCCACACGACCCAGAAACCGTCGGGGATATGCCCTCCTGGCACACACGTTCGGCAAAATGAGGCCGTGTGCGACCGACGAGTGCTCAAATACAGAATACATACAGTACAGATAAAAATACAATTATACGATGGATTTTTTTCCGGTCGCAAGTACATCCCACACAGTCGGGACCCGCTAAATGTTTCTGTTCGTATGCACATCCCACACAGTCGCTCCAAGGAAAACGTTTCCGTACACAGGTACATAACACACAATTTTTCCCATTAAATCATTTGCGTTATTGAATGTAGCACACACGGTCCGTAGAAGAAACTGTGTGGCAAAGGCTGTCCATGACACACAGTTTTTATGTGGTAAACGTTTGCGCATGGTGGCCTAACGCAAACAGTTTTCAAGAGAAGTCGTGTGTGATTGTTCATTGATCCAACATGGTTTATTCCTCGAAACTGTGTGCGTTGCCTGAGGTCATCACCCACGGTATTTTTTCAACAACCATTTGCAATATCGAAACCCAATTAGCAGGCTAATTCACCATTAGTAGGCTAATTGCGCTATTATTAATAATCCATTTATTAATCTGATTGACATTCATATTAAGCACACAATATATTTAATTTCCATATTAAGGAAGCAGAATTTCATAATTGAAATACATCAGATTACAACATGATATAGCTTCAGCACTCAGCTACCCCATTACACAACTGCACCAGCAGCAAGTTCCACATGCAACATGTAGAACCTTTCAAAATTAGCATCATAGACGGGATATAGACAGATGCATCTCATCTGGAAAACTGCTGAAGCGGAAGGCGAATATTGAGCCTTCATTCATGTTGAAGGTCTTTGCAACTTTAGGCCAGTGCCTGTGGATGACTGACCGTCCGTCCTTCGACCTCTTCAGGAACACTTCAATATTGAACCGTGGGTGTTGTATGAAAACCCTCCCCGCCTCCTGACCATAGAGGTGGTTTGAGAGGTAATCATCAGTGAACTGCTTTGGAAAGGCCTGAAAACAAGGATGTGCATAAATATCTTCTCTATATTGGAAATAGGGCAAAGGAATAAAAAATAGGCAATGTATAATAGTTAGTACCATCTTGTAGTGAACTGATGTCTTCTTCATTGTGCACACAAAGATCTTGTTGTTTTTTGTCGCTAATTTCTTTATCCTAACAATCTTTCTGAGTTTCTTGATTTGATTGATATTCATGGACAACTCATTTCCCCATATGCAAAAAGGGTCGAACAGTGGGTCAAAACCTCTCACAACAGGACCTACATGTGCAAGACCAAATTGTTAAAAACCAAAATATTAGAATGGTTCCTGCAATTGCACAATAATGTTCTATTAGACAACGGACCATGCACGTGCTAACCTCGATTCTAAACCTCAGTGCTTCCCATTGTTTCCCTGCAACACATACAAGGTAGTTAGTCATCAGGTTAAGTAAGTGTTCGCATGCCATCAGTAAAATATGTTGATGAAAAATAAGCACATTGCAGATTCATCAGATTAATTGAAGCCACACGGAAAACCCATTTACCCAAACCAAGCATGATTAAGAACAAGGAAATATAACACTTGTATATGTTTCTCATGTATTAAGTGCAACCAAATTCGATTTATTCCTCACATGCACAACAATACAAAATTCTACCCACGACAATTGGACATCGCATTGCAGAATTGAACCAAGCAATTAACTAAACACCACAACAAATGAATCAAACATTAACTGAGCACCACATTGCATAATATAACATTCAACCAAGCAGTTAACTAAGCACCACAACAAATGAACCAAACAATAAATGAGCACCACATTGCACAATATAACATCCTCCTAATAGAAAATCAGAGAGTTAACCAAACAGTTAGCTACAGCCAATTGTAGCAATTGTATTTGTTTCTCATGTATTTACTACAGCCAAATTCAATTTATTCCTCACATGGTATACAATAACAGAATGCACCCGCAATTTTGTAAAGATAAATTCAATTTATTTCTCACCTGGAAGACAATACAAAATTGCAACCTGAAGAATTGAACATCACATTTGCAGAATTGAACCAAACACTCAACTGAAGACGACAACTAATTAACAAAACAGTTAATAAGTGAGCACCACACTGCACGACATATAGAACATATACACTGGAGCAACAGATTGCATGGTGAAATTAGATAGGACGATTCACTAGATTTTGTGAAGGAAAGGCAGGAGCAGCACACGCAATGGGTAAACCGAGCATGCTTAACCGGCGTAGCTAGCAATTGGCAAGGTGCTCCTCCAAGATCTGGGGGTCGGCACGAATGGCAGCCATCGCGACCTCATCCGCGTGTGCGGCCGCAATTTGCTTCTCCGCTGCCAAATGCTCCTTGAGGTCCTGGCTATACTGCGTGCACCATGGCTCAGGCCGGCGCTTATTTGGTCGAGGGGTCGGTGAGTTGGGTGGAAGGTGTCGCGCTCGCGCCGGTGGTCCGGGCATGTGGGAAGTGGAAGGAGGAGGAGGATGGGGGTCGGGTGTGGATTACCTGCCTGGATAGAGGATGCCGAGCAGCGTGAAGGAGGGTCGCCGACGAGGAGGCGGCGGCGCTGCAAGCAAGGAGTGAAGGTTTCAACTTGGAAAGGAAGGCGGAAAGAGGGGAAATGTGGCTTTTGGTAAGAGGGAGGGGGCGGGGGGGGGGGGTAGATATTTCCGCGGAAGCCGAAAATTTGGAATCGCTTCAGCCAAAAAATTGGCGCCGAAAGTGTCATCAGAGTATCAGACACGGTCCCTTATTCAGAATTGTGTACGATATGTGGACATCAAAATGATTCAGATAGCTTAACCCGTGTGTGGTGAGTTTGAACGTCAAAAGTTTTGGTTCAAATTTCCATGGTTACAGTGGTCATCCACATCATTGCATAATTTGGGTACACAAAGGAGACTACAGCACACCCACACTTCTTAATCAAGCAAGTTCAACAATTAAACAGAGCTAGCTGACCTAAACATTACTCCAACAAATTAAAGACCGGCGCTCTTACTTAAACAAAACATAGAGTACTACTACGGCTGGTGCTCATCGATATCCGCCGCCGCCTCCATGTCCAGCTCGCGCCCGATGGTCTCCTGGGGAAGGAGCTCCATGGCATCCATCGCACCATATTCGGCAAGCATCTCGCCATCCGCGTCCACCATCTATTTGGAAAAGGCCGCCACGAGCTGGGCGTGGGCGGACGCGATCTGGGCTTGGACGCGCTCCGTCGTCGCAAGGTATGCGACGGAGGAACGGATGGCTGCTCGAACGCTCTAGGGCATATTTCCTTCAGTCTCCCACTTGCGAGTCAATAATCTAGTTCACATCGCCATGTGATTTAACACCAATACTTTACATCACCATGTGATTAATACCCATAGTTCACATCGTCATGTGACCAACACCCAAAGGGTTTACTAGAGTCAATAATCTAGTTCACATCGCTTTGTGATTAACACCCAAAGAGTACTAAGGTGTCATCATGTTTTGCTTGTGAGAGAAGTTTAGTCAATGGGTCTGCCACATTCAGACCCGTATGTATTTTGCAAATTTCTATGTCAACAATGCTCTGCACAGAGCTACTCTAGCTAATTGCTCCCACTTTCAATATGTATCCAGATTGAGACTTAGAGTCATCTGGATCAGTGTCCAAACTTGCATTGACGTAACCCTTTACGACGAACCTTTTGTCACCTCCATAATCGAGAAACATATCCTTATTCCACTAAGGATAATTTTTACCGCTGTCCAGTGATCTACTCCTAGATCACTATTGTACTCCCTTGCTAAACTCAGTGTAGGGTATACAATAGGTCTGGTACACAGCATGGCATACTTTATAGAACCTATGGCTGAGGCATAGGGAATGACTTTCATTCTCTTTCTATCTTCTGCCGTGGTCGGGCTTTGAGTCTTACTCAATTTCACACCTTGTAACACAAGCAATAACTCTTTCTTTGACTGTTCCATTTTGAACTAATTCAAAATCTTGTCAAGGTATGTATTCATTGAAAAAACTTATCAAGCGTCTTGATCTATCCCTATAGATTTTGATGCTCAATATGTAAGCAGCCTCACCAAGGTCTTTATTTGAAAAACTCCTTTCAAATACTCCTTTATGCTTTCCAGAAAATTCTACATTATTTCCGATCAACAATATGTCATTCACATATATTTATCAGAAATGCTGTAGTGTTCCCACTCACTTTCTTGTAAATACAGGCTTCACCGCAAGTCTGTATAAAACTATATGCTTTGATCAACTCATCAAAGCGTATATTCCCACTCCGAGATGCTTGCACCAGTCCATAGATTACCTGCCTGGATAGAGGAGGCTGAGCAGCGTGAAGGAGGGTCGCCGGCGAGGAGGCGGCGGCGCTGCAAGCAAGGATTGAAGGTTTCAACTTGGAAAGGAATGCGGAAAGAGGGGAAATGTGGCTTTTGGTAAGGGGGAGGGGGCGGGGAGGTAGATATTTCCGCGGAAGCCGAAAATTTGGAATCGCTTCAGCCAAAAAACTGGCGCGGAAAGTGTCATCAGAGTATCAGACACGGTCCCTTATTCAGAACTGTGTACGATATGTGGACGTCAAAATGATTCAGATAGCTTAACCCGTGTGTGATGAGTTTGAACGTCAAAAGTTTTGGTTCGAATTTCCATGGTTACAGTGGTCATCCACGTCATTGCATAATTTGGGTACAGAAAGGAGACTACAGCACACCCACACTTCTTAATCGAGCAAGTTCAGCAATTAAACAGAGCTAGCTGACCTAAACATTACTCCAACAAATTAAAGACCGACGCTCTTAATTAAACAAAACATAGAGTACTACTACGGCTAGTGCTCATCGATCTCGTCCGCCGCCTCCATGTCCAGCTCGCGCCCGACGGTCTCCTGGGGAAGGGGCTCCATGGCATCCATCGCACCATACTTGGCAAGCATCTCGCCATCCGCGTCCGCCATCTATTTGGAAAAGGCCGCCACGAGCTGGGCGTGGGCGGACGCGATCTGGGCTTGGACGGGCTCCGTCGTAGCAAGGTATGCGGCGGAGGAATGGACGGTTGCTCAAACGCTCTAGGGCATATTTCCTTCAGTCTCCCAGTTGCACTAGAGTCAATAATCTAGTTCACATCGCCATGTGATTTAACACCAATACTTAACATCACCATGTGATTAGTACCCATAGTTCACATCGTCATGTGACCAACACCCGAAGGGTTTGCTACAGTCAATAATCTAGTTCACATCGCTATGTGATTAACACCCAAAGAGTACTAAGGTGTGATCATGTTTGGCTTGTGAGAGAAGTTTAGTCAACGGGTCTGCCACATTCAGATCCGTATGCATTTTGCAAATTTCTATGTCAACAATGCTCTGCACAGAGCTACTCTAGCTAATTGCTCCCACTTTCAATATGTATCCAGATTGAGACTTAGAGTCATCTGGATCAGTGTCAAAACTTGCATTGACGTAACCCTTTACGACGAACCTTTTGTCACCTCCATAATCGAGAAAAATATCCTTATTCCACTAAGGATAATTTTGACCGCTGTCCAGTGATCTACTCCTAGATTACTATTGTACTCCCTTGCTAAACTCAGTGTAGGGTATACAATAGGTCTAGTACACAGCATGGCATACTTTATAGAACCTATGGCCGAGGCATAGGGAATGACTTTCATTCTGTTTCTATCTTCTACCGTGGTCGGGCTTTGAGTCTTACTCAATTTCACACCTTGTAACACAGGCAAGAACTCTTTCTTTGACTGTTCCATTTTGAACTAATTCAAAATCTTGTCAAGGTATGTATTCATTGAAAAAACTTATCAAGCGTCTTGATCTATCTCTATAGATTTTGATGCTCAATATGTAAGCAGCTTCACCGAGGTCTTTATTAGAAAAACTCCTTTCGAATACTCCTTTAAGCTTTCCAGAAAATTTTACATTATTTCCGATCAACAATATGTCATTCACATATATTTATCGGAAATGCTGTAGTGCTCCCACTCACTTTCTTGTAAATACAGGCTTCACCGCAAGTCTGTATAAAACTATATTCTTTGATCAACTCATCAAAGCGTATATTCCAACTCCGAGATCCTTGCACCAGTCCATAGATTACCTGCCTGGATAGAGGAGGCCGAGCAGCGTGAAGGAGGGTCGCCGGCGAGGAGGCGGTGGCACTGCAAGCAAGGAGTGAAGGTTTCAACTTGGAAAGGAAGGCGGAAAGAGGGGAAATGTGGCTTTTGGTAAGGGGGAGGGGGCAGGGAGGTAGATATTTCCGCGGAAGCCAAAAATTTGGAATCGCTTCAGCCAAAAAACTGGCGCGGAAAGTGTCATCAGAGTATCAGACACGGTCCCTTATTCAGAACTGTGTATGATATGTGGACATCAAAATGATTCAGATAGCTTAACCCATGTGTGATGAGTTTGAACGTCAAAAGTTTTGGTTCGAATTTCTATGGTTACAGGGGTCATCCACGTCATTGCATAATTTGGGTACACAAAGGAGACTACAGCACATGCACACTTCTTAATCGAGCAAGTTCAGCAATTAAACAGTGCTAGCTGACCTAAACATTACTCCAACGAATTAAAGACCGACGCTCTTAATTAAACAAAACATGGAGTACTACTATGGCTGGTGCTCATCGATCTCCGCCGCCGCCTCCATGTCCAGCTCGCGCTCGACGGTCTCCTGGGGAAGGGGCTCCATGGCATCCATCACACCATACTCGGCAAGCATCTCGCCATCCGTGCCCGTCATCTATTTGGAAAGGCCGCCACGAGCTGGGCGTGGGCGGACGCGATCTGGGCTTGGACGGGCTCCGTCGTCGCAAGGTATGCGGCGGATGAACGGACGGCTGCTCGAACGCTCTCGGCGATGGCCAGCTCTTCGGCCGTGGGTTGCCGATCGTTGTCGGAGAAGCTTCGTTCGATTTGTGCGTTGTCCGCCAGGAGCTGGGTGTGGGCGGCCTCGACATGGTCGTGGGCGGCCTCCATCAGGGCTAAGGCCGCCACTGCGGAACGGACAACTGCTGTGCCGCTCTCGCCAGTTGCTATCCCTGAGGCAGATGTTGCTGCCGCCACTTGAGAAGCAACAGCGGCTGTTTGGGCTGCCTTTGCCGCCCGGTCGCAAATTGCGGCCGCGCTCATGCACCTTGTTAGCACGTGCATGGCGGCTGCGGCCGCGCTCTCGCCGGAGTGGACCACCGAAGTTGCCCTCACGACGCGGATCCACGTGCCCATCTTTCACTGGCAACGATTGAATAGAGAAATGATATTTGGGGAGCGAGCTAGTGTGTTTGAGACGCCAGCTGTGGACTGTAGCCGACGCACCTTCTCGCGTAAGCCATAGGCGTACTATACACCGATGGTGCTCCAAGATATTGTGTACTACATCACACACGGTTGCTGGTAATAAACTGTGTGCGATCTACTTGATTTTTCATCTTGATTTGAAGTACATAATGGGATCACAGCGGCAATGGACGGTGTTTGAATTGCTAGACCTTCTATCTAGAGTGAACATGCAGCTATATGTGTGTCGTAAAAGAATTGGAATTATTTAGGGTTCGTTTGAACATTTTATACATTAAATTGGTTTCATAGCCATTTCAGGTGAACAATTCAAATTTGAACTACATGCACATGCTCCAGTGCATATAAATTGGTTGAAAAATCAAATCTGTGTCCTTGGGTGCATGCTTAGGTCCCATGCAAGAAATGGGAATCAATTTCTAACACCGGGGCACCGTTGATTGCCGGCAAAACATTGAGATGCCTGGTTTTTAAATTCTAGTAAATCCAAAAGTCGTCTGAAATTCATGAAAGTTGGCATACTATCATTGAGCGGCATCAACATGCCGTGGTACAAATTTTTTCCCATTTGGGCTAGGTTTGGGTATATGCTTCTCACAAACCGGAGCTTCTCACAACAAGCATGATGGTTTTCGGTAGGGAACGTCCCACCTTTGGGGACGACACGATATACATTGCCTCTTATTGCTTTCAATTTTTTCTCGTGTCAACATAGAACAATAGGAGTGTTGTGTGATTTTTTGTGATTTTTCGGGGTTCGTTTGGACATTTTTATGCATTAACTAAGTTTACAATGCATTTTATGTGCATAATTCAAATTTGAACTACAAGCACATGTGCATATAAATTGGTTGAAAAATCAAATCTGTGTCCTTGGGTGCATGCTTAGGTCCCATGCAAGAAATGGGTATGAATTTCAAACACCGGGGAACCGTTGATTGCCGGCAAAACATTGAGATGCCTGGTTTTTAAATTCTAGTAAATCCAAAACTCGTCTGAAATTCATGAAACTTGGCATGCTATCATGGAGCGGCATCAACATGCCGTGGTACAAATTTTGTCCCATTTGGGGCAGGTTTGGGTATATGCTTCTCACAACAAGCATGATGGTTTTCGGTAGGGAACGTCCCACCTTTGGGGACGAAACGATATCCATTGCCTCTTATGTCTTTCAATTTTTTTTCTCGTGTCAACATAGAACAACAGGAGTGTTGTGTGATTTTTTGTGATTTTTCGGGGTTTGTTTGGACATTTTTATGCATGAACTGAGTTTTCAATGCATTTTATGTGCATAATTCAAATTTGAACTACATGCACATGCTCCAGTGCATATAAATTTATTGAAAAATGAAATCCGTGTCCTTGGGTGCATGCTTAGGTCCCATGCAAGAAATGGGAATGAATTTTAAACACCGAGGCACCATTGATTGCCGGCAAACACTACTAGGGAAAACACTAGTAGTAGCGCGGGTTTAATGCCCACTAGTAGCGCGGGACACCGCGCTACTAGTAAGGTGCTACAGCTATTCCTTAGCAGTAGCGCGTGTGACACGCGCTACTGCTAAGACATATAGCCGTAGCCCTTGTTCACTCCCGCGCTACTGCTAATATAGCTAGTAGTAGCGTGTTTACTCTCCATCGCTACTAGTATTCTTTTTCTCATTTTTTAACTTTTAATGTATTTATATGCCGTTATACAAATTTTTGGTACAATACCAATTATGAGGTTGTTATATCAATATGTGCATAACAGTGTGTCAAATGAAGGTGGATTAGGTTCAAGTGGAGGCAACATGTGGTGCATGTCAAAAGTATACTACTAATCCAAAATTGATCTAGTTTGGACTAGGTAGTACTTTCGATGTGCACCACATGTTGCCTCCACTTGAATCTAATCCGCCAACACAAGCTATTTAATCATCATCATAGTCATTACCACCAACAGTAGCTATTTAATCATCATAGTCATAGTGTAGCACACATCATCATCTTCAAACTCATTCTAGCTAGCTAATCACCACCAACACTAGCTGCGGTAGCTATCTAATCACCACCAACACTAGCTAATAATAATCATCATAGTCATTACCACCAACACTAGCTATTTAATCATCATAACTCATTTCTAGCTAGCTAATCACTCCTGCTGCTCTATCTCATGTAAAATAGCATAAAACATGTGTAGCACTCCTGCTTCATCAAGTTGGAGCATGCAGATGAACCTGTCTCCTAATCGTGGGCTGCGCTTCTGATTGCTGCCCCCTAGTACTTATCTGCGATCGTTCACAATTTTGCTCCAGTCTTTCACTATTATGCATTCCTCACTATTAGAAATCCTGTATGCACTAAAGTGCATTGTAGGAAATCTTGGTCGTAAGCTAACAATTCTCATGCAACCTTTAGTCTCGATCCAATGAGGCACAACAATCATCGGGAGTCCCTGTTGAAGAACATCGTATAATAACATACTTAGCAATGAAGTTTAGCTTAAGAAATAATGTATGCAAAAGATGCACTGAGGACAAATAGTAAAAATCTTACCATCTTTCCTAAATAGATGTTACCGTAGTTCAGTACGAACACTATTGGTCACACGTTTTGAGTACTAAGATTTTTAAGTCCATGAAAATAATTTGTCTTGATAGTATGAAGATCCTCAAGCCATGAAACATGATGACCTATCTCCTCGCAGTTTAGTTCAACCCCGGGACAATGGACAGTCATGTCTACCAAGCGCCGGACATGTTTGCTTGAATGGAAATAAGCTGTCAATAGAAATTAGTTGTCAACTATTTTTGAATAAACAATATCGAAGACATAAATAAGGTTGAGAAACTCACATAATGGTATAATTGGAGGCGTCTGCACATCGACCCAGATGTCTCTATTACCTTCAATATCGTCTTCGAGACGAATATCAAAGGTGATAAACATATCAGGCTCAAATGCATAAGCCTTGCATAGTGCTTGCCAAGTTTTGCATTCAGAATAGGTGTAGGTGTCTGCGTTGTATAATTTTGCGTGGAAAGTATAACCATGCTCGGTCTTCAAGTTAACTCTCTTTACCTCCGTAGTAGTTTGCATAGGACTGAAACCTATCTTATCCAAGACAAAAACTCTTACATGGCAGGGGATACGCTAGTAGAATAGTAAAAAAAATTAAATTATAAGTTGAAGCAAATGAAGCAGATGTCATGCTTAATTTCGAAAAAATACTTGTCATTCTGACATACTGTATCGACTTCAAAGTTCTCGTCCAGCTTGATGCTGAAGCGCCTATCATCATCTAGGAAGATTCTGTCGCACTGGCCGCGCTCATCTTCGCAGTATTCGCAAATACTGAAATCCTTTTCGTCGTCAGACATTTCCTATGTTCATAGTTGAAACATTAATTTAAAATCGATCGAAGGCAACTACCAGGATACTCAACACACAAATCCGGTGCACTCGATATTTCCTATTTGAGCAACACAAGATATACATTTCAAAATATCTTATAGGACTCATATTGACATGAGCATTCAATAAGCAAAACCAAATCGTAAAATAAATAAGTATTCAAATTAGCATGCATTCAATAAGCAAAAGTTGCGTCCGTACATCATCGAATATTATCACTAATACATCCCGAATAGTATCATACATATAACATCACTAATAGAACTAAAACCCTAGCGCACGACGGGTATCCGCGCGGGCGGTGGACACCCAAAGAGAAGGAACCATCACAGGATCATATCTCCGGTCAGCTGCCCAAAGAACCTGCCATGTATTGGAGAACCCATGCTCCAACTCAAACAAGCAGCGACAGACGTGCGCGTTCTCCTCCCTGACACGGTGACGTACCACCTCCGCAGGGTCCTCAAGCCTCTAGACCGTCACTGGCCCATGCGACCGCCACCAAAGAAGGTTCGGGTCAATGACGGGCTGACTCCTCACCAACCTGCGCCCCCCGGTAGGTAGCGCCTCCCAGTACCAACCCGACGGAGCCCAGTCCTGGACATGGCCCATCTGGTCAAGCAGGTGTCCTCCGCCGAGTCGACGATGACGAGGATGCGGGATAGGCATCGTCGACGTCGATGCGGTAATAATTGCTTTAACTAAAAAAATAACAACAAATGTGACGTATTCAACTAGTTCTTACTAAAAATGAACTTATTATAAATCTAGTCAATTAATTCTAGACCTAATAAAATGAATAATGACATAAAAAGGCCTATGCTTTGCAGGAACATTGACTCCTTCCCGGTGCAGCAAATCCAGGGCACTCGATATGTCCTAGTTTGTAGCACAAGTCATGCTGAAATTGACGGAAAATTTCGGCATGACTTTTGCTAAAAAGTGGACAAATCGAGAACCTGAAATTTGCCGGAACGGAAATGAATCAACATTCCGGCAAAACATAGGCCACTCGGCTTCATTCGCTGGAAACAACAAAGCTACTTGGGCACAATCGAACCACTTCAATGAAAAGATATAACATGAGCAAACACTATTGAGGAATTTGCATATAACATGGCCACTCCAATGAAAAGATATAATCAACAATAATGGAATATGCAAATGAACATCAATGACATATATCATATAACAACAATCTTGTTTTTGGTTTACATAGCAACAATTAGTTTAACCAAGTATTTGAAAAGAGAAACAATTCTGTTTTTTGTTTATAGCTAAATGTCATAGCTACTGTTGTTTATTTATAGCTAAATACTTTTGTTTTTTGTCTAAAACTAAAAGTCTAGGAACTCCATTTTCTCTAACCCTTCTGACCTCACCAAAATTTCCACAGCAAGACCTTAGTACCTACACCTAATTTCTTCAACAATATTCAGGTCCATAGTCCAAATAATTCAAATTTCCTTGGAATGAAATTTGGAACAGATTCAGCTCCATAGTCCAAATAATTTTTTATAACCAAGTTTCATAAAATTTGCCCTAGCTAATTTCCAAAAAAATTGCTAATCATTTTTCCTAAATGCTAAAAAATGCCTACTGCCCTAAACAAATCGAGGGTTCATATGAACACCTAGGGTTCATATGAACATCAACACAGCATCAACATATATATGAATTGCCCTAGCAGAGAGAGAGAGGAGGGTAGGGGAGAGGAGAGGCAGAGCCTTGCGGTCGGCGGCGAGGGCGTTCCGGCCAAACGCGCTACTGCTAGTTTGACTTAACCCCCTTCCGCGCGGGCTCAAAATTTCGCTAAGTCCTTCCCCTCCACTTCCCCCTCTCCCCCAACTGCTCCATCGCCGCCGTCGCCCTCCCACCTTCGACCACACCGCCGCCGCCCGGGGCCGCCTTCGACCACACCGTCGCTCTGGCTCGGGCGGCGGAGGTCCTGGGCGGGCTCGGGCGGCGGCGGTGAGGTCAAGGGCGGCGACAGTGAGGTCGACGACGGCCTCGGGCGGCAGCGGTGTGGTCGAAGGAGGCCTCGGGCGGCAGCGGTGTGGTCGAAAGCGGCTATGGAGCAGTTGGGGGAGACAGGGAAGTGGAGGGGAAGGACTTAGCGAAATTTTGAGCCCGCGCGGCCAGGGGTTAAGTCAAACTAGCAGCAGCATGTTTGGTCGGAACACGCTATAGCTAAGTTAGCTATAGCATGTCCCAGCGAAACGTGCTACAACTATTCCTTTCTGTTTTATAATATGAGTAGCACTTTGCGCTGAAAAAACGCTACTGCTAAATCTAAGCATGTAAAAACATCAAAAAAAATATTCGTCATCATTGATCTTTTTGTGTAGAATCTAAATAGTCAAGATGAATCCTCACAGTACCTGTATAGGCACTGGTGAAGATTCATATTGCAGCTACAAATCCTACACATATAGTTCAATGAAGACCAAGTGCTCGAGATAGTTTGAGAAGTAACATATTTAAGGTGGTAAACACCTTGTTCGCTTAGCAGTATGGGACTAAACTTAATTAGGTGCAATACTTAGCAGTAGCGTGTTTTGAAGAAAAACGATGCTACTATGTAGTTTAGCAGTAGCACGTCCTTGGAAGGGTGCTACTACCATATCTAGCCTGGAGGCAACGCCATGGCAATTATAGTAGTAGCGCTTGTTTCACCTAGACCGCTACTGCTACCATGCTATTAGTAGCGCGGTTTCCTGAAGCTCGCTACTACTAATTAGCAGTAGCGTCTGTTTTTAAACCGTGCTGCTGCTAAGATTCTGTGTATAAGGTTTTCCCTAGTAGTGAAAACATTGAGATGCCTGGTTTTTAAATTCTAGTAAATCCAAAACTCGTCTGAAATTCATGAAACTTGGCATGCTATCATGGAGCGGCATCAACATGCCGTGGTACAAATTTTGTCCCATTTGGGGCAGGTTTGGGTATATGCTTCTCACAAATCGGAGCTTCTCACAACAAGCATGATGTTTTTCGGTAGGGAACGTCCCACCTTTGGGGACGAAACGATATCCATTGCCTCTTATTGCTTTCAAATTTTTTTCTCATGTCAACATAGAACAACAGGAGTATTATGTGATTTTTTGTGATTTTTTGGGGTTCGTTTGGACATTTTTATGCATTAACTGAGTTTTCAATGCATTTTATGTGCATAATTCAAATTTGAACTACATGCACATGCTCCAGTGCATATAAATTGGTTGAAAAATCAAATCTGTGTCCTTGGGTGCATGCTTAGGTCCCATGCAAGAAATGGGATTGAATTTCAAACACCGGGGCACCATTGATTGCCGGCATAACATTGAGATGCCTGTTTTTTAAATTCTAGTAAATCCAAAACTCGTCTGAAATTCATGAAACTTGGCATGCCATCATGGAGCGGCATCAACATGTCGTGGTACAAATTTTGTCCCATTTGGGGCAGGTTTGGGTATATCCTTCTCACAAACCGGAGCTTCTCACAACAAGCATGATTATTTTCGGTTGGGAACGTCCCACCTTTGTGGACGAAACGATATCCATTGCCTCTTATTGCTTTCAATTTTTTTTCTCGTGTCAACACAGAACAACAGGAGTGTTGTGTGATTTTTTGTCATTTTTCGGGGTTCGTTTGGAAATTCTTATGCATTAACTGTGTTTTCAATGCATTTATGTGCATAATTCAAATTTGAACTATATGCACATGCTCCATTGCATATAAATTGGTTGAAAAATCAAATATGTGTCCTTGGGTGCATGCTTAGGTCCCATGCAAGAAATGGGAATGAATTTCAAACACCAGGGCACCGTTGATTGCCGGCAAAACATTGAGATGCCAGATTTTTTCATTCTAGTAAATCCAAAATTCTGTTAACCATTCACGTGACGCCACATGTCTTGCTTTTAATGGCTGTAGGGGGTGCCGTGCGGACAGCTGCTTGTCCTTGACTGAACGGGAGGCGTGCGAGCGCCGTCTGGTGCGCAGGCTGACAAAGAGGCGTGCAAGCTGTCCTTGAGTGCGCAGGCTCACCGGGAAGCGTGCGAGCTGTACGCTGCGCAGGCTCACTTGGAAGCGAGCCCTTTGACTTCCATGGCCGCCCGCCTTGATCGCATCCTCTCCATTAATGGCGCCCAACCGCAGTTTAATTCGCTTTTTAAATATAAAACACTCATCGCAAACATTTTAGTTAGAACACCCGTATGCAAACCGACAGCTTCCGCAGGAAGCCAAGAGAAAATGTGCTCTGCAGCTCTTGATCGCAAACGTTTTAGATAGAACACCCGTATGCAAAGTGAGAGCAGCGCAGGATTTGTGCATCCCTTCAACGCAAACGGTTGTTTTGGATGACCCGTGTGGAACCACGTACAAACAATTTGGTAAGATTTGTCAATCCTTGTAACAATGTGATTTGTCAAAATATGAAGCTAAAAATCACTAGCAGTATCTAATTTTTCCAACTAAAATTCAGTAATTAAGCATAGATTTCATTCATAGATTAAGTAGTCGTTCTTAATTTATACAAACAGTTCAACTCGACAGCTGAACCGACCAAACTTTTCCCCAATTGTTGCCAACAACGTACTGAAATAGCTAGTTCAACTATATATACTAGCTAATTTTAAGTACGTTGTACAGTTCCACCACATCTATAGTCAGAGGAACTATACAAAATAGCCCCTAAATACTACTACTACTGCGGAGGGGCTTTGTACTACTTCCGGCTGCCTCTCCTCTGCCGAGCATGCTCAATAAGAGGCGGAGAAGGAGGAGCCTACCGACGAGCTGGGCAACCGCAATGCGGTGCCTGCCGCTAATGCAGCTTCAGCGACGCTCGCCTCGAACGCCCTCTGCCACTCCAGACGACCCCTCTCGAAGCGGTGGTTCTCCTCGTAGATCCCCTGATTCCTCGCCTCTGAGGCGGCGTGTGCCGCTGCCACTGCGGCAGTAAGGCTCTTTGCATGCTTGACGAGGCGCTCCTCCTCCTCCCGCAGGAACTCGGTGTAGAGCGCAAGGTCGCCGTCGCACGTGCGGGGATCCACGTCCGCCTCCCGCCTTCGGGCGGCGGGGTAATGACCCCGGCGGTCGACGGTGGGCTGGCGGCCACGGCGGCCAACGACGGGGTGGCGGCCATGACCACCACCTCCCGCCTTCGGGCCGCGTTCGCGGAGCGAGGGATGGCCACAGTGGCCGGCAGTGGGGTGGCGGCCACGGCGGCCATCTCCCGCCTTCGGGCCGTGGCGGCGGAGTGGGCGATGGCCCTGGCTTTCGACGGTGGTGTGGCAGCAACGGCCGGCAACAGCTGTCGATGGGCACCGGCGGCGGAGCGTGTGGTGGGTGTTCCGCACACACCCAACAGGGACGCCACGCGCACTACACTATGTCGGGGACTGCGCCGCCGCCGCGGTGTAGCCTCCTAGCTGGAGCTGTCCTCTGATGACGGCAGACTGGCTGAGCGACGACGACGGACTGGTGCCATTGGCGAATGTGGGAGAAGCAGACGAGATAAGCTACAGGGATGGAGGGGAAAATGTGACGCAAGACTCGCCGGTCGTGAGGGTTTTCATAGCAGGCCGGTAAGCATTGGAATTTTGGGGGATTTCACCTAGTCGGGCGGGAAGCATGGGCGGGAACCTGCGAGGTTGCGCGGGAACGGGCTCACCGACGATTCATTGGCACCACCGTTTGGCAAAAAGAACGCCCCCGCGCCCTGCGCAAGCTTGCGCTGTAAGCTGTCTGCGGCAGTGGGGTGACAAGACGTGCGAAAGGAGGACGAAAGGCCACGTACACATAAGGTTAATAAAAAAATGTTTGCGATTTAATTACCTACTATACCACCGTCCTGGTTTATAAGTATGATTTAACTAATAAAATACGAATGCATGTCGCAAATTATATAGTTGGATTTGTATTTGAACATAGTTTCCAATTATATAATTTTTAAAACATGCATTAACATTTTATTGGTTAAATTTGGGGGAAAAGTATGGCACGAAATATAAAGGAGACTATAGACTAGACAGAGGTGGTACCACACGGCCGCTCTCTACGCAGGCAGTTGTCGGCCGGCTTGTAGGCGACCATCTGCTGCGTGTTCAACTGCTCCATGCGTGTGGTTGCTTGCGGTTCAGGCGGCCGCGGCGCGCTCTGCTCGTGTCCCGCCATGCACGCACTGCTCTCGCGTCCCTCCGGGTGCTCTGCCCTTGTCTCTCCATGTGTGCTGCCAGTGTTTTGGGCCGGCGCACGATCACACACGTTCGTGTGCAAGCGGTTGTGCCGAGCGTGGCGCGACGATGGAGTTACCCGCTGCAAAAACTGCCATGCGGACGCGCCGAGAATCCACGCCGCCCGGCCCTCTTTTATTCCTGCGGCCATTTAGCTTCATCTCTCGTCTCACACGTCACAATAAGCACACCCACGAGGACACATACAGAGAGGACATGCAGCGGTTCCAATGGCGCTTCCCGTGGCTCCAATGGTGCTCCCAGCGGCCGACGACGACAACGGCGGGCAGTTCACCACGCATCACGTAGTGGACACCCACATGAGGGGGAAGGCCCTCTCGGTGGGGGTACACGAATGATCTGGTCTCGGTGGAGAGCTCCATCCAAACTATGGAGCAGTTCCTTGCCGAGGACAAGTACCGAGTGGTCGGCTTCGACCTCGAGTACACCATCGGTCGTGCCGGGCACGATCAGAAGGTTTTTGTTGCCCGGTTGTGCGTGCAACATGACGTCCTCGTCTACCACTTCCACCTTGCCACAAGGCCTTGCAAGCGTTTCTCCAGTTTATCAAGAGTTCCGACTACATTTTCGCTACGGTGGACACCACCAACGATCTAAAAGCGCTCAAGGTTTCAGACTTGAAATGCCCGAATCTTGTCAACATCCAGCACCACTACAAGGTGTGGGGCACTGACAAAAGCAAACTGAACTCCCTGGTTGACCTCACCTCGGCCATCATCGACCCCTACTACGCGAAGATGAAGCAAGAGAGCAATAAGGACAAGAACGCCTGGCACAGTGTGTGGCATAAAAGACTGGATGAACAACATGTCAAGTACGCGACCATGGACGCGTACACAAGCTATGAGATGTACAGGCGGATCGTTGACATGAGGAACTCTCGTCTTCCTGACCCAGATGAGGGATCGAGCCACATGGCAGTGGCGGGAGCGTCACAAGAAGTAGATGACTAGACGATCGTTTCTCCTACTTTAGAATGCATGCAATTGTTTATTGAGGTGTGTGCGAATGAACTGTATAGTCACTTATGTAATTGGATGTTTATTTCAGTTATATATATATATACATGTTATTCTACTGTAGACAGAGCAATTCACACGGCTTATTAGCAGCAATCGTCTGTGTTATTATTGGTCTTCGCGCACATTTCAGATTATAGGCCTGTTTGCCGCGTATCACACACATCTTGTTCAGTTGAACCGTTTCCATTGTGTTGCCTAATTACGCACAGTTCATCCCAGTGAACCGTATGTTGTATATCGCACACGCCTTCATCTGGCTGCCCGTTTCTTTTGTGCGTCCTCATCACAAACAGTTCATTGAGCTGAACCGTATGCCCTGCATCGCACACGCAACTAAATTCTTAACCGTGTTTGATGCATCTATCATCGCAAACGTTTTGCACCTTTTCTGACGGTTTTTTACACCACCGTTTTTGATTATGGCATCGCACACAGTTTCGTCGAAGGGTCTCTCACTACAAAAAAAAGACACATCCGTGACATTTTGGGCCGAACGAATTTTTTTCTGTCATACATATGACACTTCTATGACGATAATTGTGACAAAACCCGGTATCATCATAGATGTGGTGGGCTCCTACTTCTATGACAAAAAATCATGACAGAAAATGGGCTTTTCGTCTTGGGCGGGCCGGAGACGCAGCTGCATGACATTCTTTGGGCCGTCCATGATGGAAAATACCGTGGTAGAAGCGAGGGGGAGGAAAATTTCGGGGAGTTCCCAGTTACGGTGGGAGGTCGGGGGCCGAGCGATGCGCGTTTCTCTCGTACACGTACGCGCGTGTGTGCGAGGCGTTGGCTCTTACTGAACCCGAGCGAGACGTTGTGCTCTAACTGAACCCGAGTGATTGCACTGCAGGCTACGCGTTACTGAACCCGAGCGATCGATCGATGGCTGTTAACTGAACCCGATCGAGCGATTCCTTC